>NW_028227585.1:51456-119272 GCF_978045245.1 Mus caroli
CAAATCCTACAGTGTTATTTTTTATTTTTTGACTTTTTCAGGGTTTCTCACCATATTGCAGGTACTTCAAGTTTTATTTTCTTATATTTCGACCTTTTCACGGTTTCTCACCATATTTCAGGTCCTACTGTGTGATTTTCCCATTTTTTGAATTTTTCAGTGTTTCTCACCATATTCCAGGTCCTACAGTGTGTTTTTTCTCATTTTTCGACTTTTTCAGGGTTTCTCACCATATTGGAGGTCCTACAATTGTGATTTTCTAATTTTTTAACCTTTTCAGGGTTTCTCTCCATATTCCAGCTCCTACAGTGTATTTTTCTCATTTTTTTACTTTTTCACGGTTTCTCATCATATTCGAAGTCCTACAGTGTGATTTTCTCATTTTTTGACTTTTTCAGGGTTTCTCACCATATTTCAGGTACTACAAGTTTTATCTTATTTTTAGACTTTATAGTGTTTCTCACCATATTCCAGGTACTACAGTGTGATTTTCTCATTTTTTGACTTTTTCAGGGTTTCTCATCATATTCCAAATCCTACAGTGTGATTTTCTCATTTTTTGACTTTTTCTGGGTTTGTCATCATATTCCAAGTCCTAGAGTGTGATATTCTCATTTTTTGATTTTTTTCAGTGTTTCTCACCATATTGCATGTACTACAAGTTTTATTTTCTTATTTTTGGACTGTTTCAGGGTTTCTCACCATATTCCAGGTCCTACTGTGTGATTTTCTCATTTGTTTTTACTTTTTTCAGGGTTTCTCATCATATTCCAGCTCCTACAGTGTATTATTCTCATTTTTTGACTTTTACACGGTTTCTTATCATATTCCAAATCCTACAGTGTGATTTTCTCATTTTTGGAATTTTTCAGGGTTTCTCACCATATTGCAGGTATTACAAGTTTGATTTTCTTATTTTTCGACTGTTTCAGTGTTTCTCAACATACTGCAGGTCCTATTGTGTGATTTTTCTCATTTTTCGACTTTTTCAGGGTTTCTCATCATATTCCAAGTCCTACAGTCTGATTTTTCTAATTTTTTGACTTTTTCAGAGTTTCTCAACATATTCCAGGTTCTACAGTGTGAGTTTTCTAATTTTTTGAATTTTTCAGGGTTGCTCACCATATTCGATCTTCTACAGTGTGATTTTCTCATTTTTCGACTTTTTCAGGGTTTCTCACTATATTGCAGGTCCTACAAGTGTGAATTTCTTATTTTTGGACTTTTTCAGGGTTTCTCATCATATTCCAAGTCCTAGAGTGTGATTTTCTCCTTTTTTGACTTTTTCATGTTTTCTCACCATATTGCAGGTCCTACAGTGTGATTTTTCTCTTTTTTTGACTTTTCAGGGTTTCTCACCATATTCCAGCTCCTACAGTGTGATTTTCTCATTTTTATATTTTTTCAGGTTTTCTCATCATATTCCAAGTCCTACAGTGTGATTTTCTCATTTTTTGACTTTTTCAGAATTTCTCACCCTATTGCAGGTCCTACAGTATATTTTTCTCATTTTTCGACTTTTTCAGGTTTTCTCACCATATTGCAGGTACTACAAGTTTGATTTTCTTATTTTTCGACTGTTTCAGGGTTTCTCACCATATTCCAAGTCCTACTGTGTGATTTTCTCATTTTCAGACTTTTTCAGTGTTTTCTCACAATACTCCAGGTACTACAGTGTGATTTTCTCATTTTTGACTTTTTCAGGTTTTCTCATCATATTCCAAATCCTGCAGTGTGATTTTCTTTTTTTCTGACTTTTAAAGGGTTTCTTACCATATTCCATGTCCTAGTCTGTAATTTTCTCATTTTCGACTTTTTCAGGGTTTCTCACCATATTGGAGGTCCTACTTGTGTGATTTTCTTATTCTTCGACTTTTTCAGGTTTTGTCACCACATTCCAACTCCTACAGTATATTTTTCTCATTTTTGACTTTTTCATGGTTTCTCATCATATTCCAAATCCTACAGTGTTATTTTTTATTTTTTGACTTTTTCAGGGTTTCTCACCATATTGCAGGTACTTCAAGTTTTATTTTCTTATATTTCGACCTTTTCACGGTTTCTCACCATATTTCAGGTCCTACTGTGTGATTTTCCCATTTTTTGAATTTTTCAGTGTTTCTCACCATATTCCAGGTCCTACAGTGTGTTTTTCTCATTTTTCGACTTTTTCAGGGTTTCTCACCATATTGGAGGTCCTACAATTGTGATTTTCTAATTTTTTAACCTTTTCAGGGTTTCTCTCCATATTCCAGCTCCTACAGTGTATTTTTCTCATTTTTTACTTTTTCACGGTTTCTCATCATATTCGAAGTCCTACAGTGTGATTTTCTCATTTTTTGACTTTTTCAGGGTTTCTCACCATATTTCAGGTACTACAAGTTTTATCTTATTTTTAGACTTTATAGTGTTTCTCACCATATTCCAGGTACTACAGTGTGATTTTCTCATTTTTTGACTTTTTCAGGGTTTCTCATCATATTCCAAATCCTACAGTGTGATTTTCTCATTTTTTGACTTTTTCTGGGTTTGTCATCATATTCCAAGTCCTAGAGTGTGATATTCTCATTTTTTGATTTTTTTTCAGTGTTTCTCACCATATTGCATGTACTACAAGTTTTATTTTCTTATTTTTGGACTGTTTCAGGGTTTCTCACCATATTCCAGGTCCTACTGTGTGATTTTCTCATTTTAATACTTTTTTAGTGTTTCTCACCATATACCAGGTACTACTGTGTGATTTTCTCATTTTTTGAATTTTTCAGGGTTTCTCATCATATTCCAAGTCCTAGAGTGTGATTTTCGAATTTTTCAGTGATTCTCAGCATATTCCAGTTCTACAGTTTGATTTTCTAATTTTTCGACTTTTTCAGGGTTTCTCACCATATCCCAAGTCCTACAGTGTGATTTTCTCATTTTAAGACTTTTTCAGGGTCTCTCACCATATTGCAAGTCCTACAAGTGTGTATTTCTTTCTTTTTTTTTTTTTTTGACTTTTTCATGACTTCTCACCATAGTCCAGCTCCTACAGTGTCATATTCTCATTTTTCGACATTTTCATGGTTTCTTACCATATTCCAGGTCCTACAGTGTGATTTTCTCATTTTAAGACTTTTTCTGTGTTTCTCATCATATTCTGGTTCCTACTGCATGATTTTCTCATTTTTGACTTTTTCAGGGTTTCTCACCATATTCCAAGTCCTACAGTGTGATTTTCTCATTTTTTGACTTTTTCAGGGTTTCTCATCATATTCCAAGTCCTAGAGTGTGATATTCTCATTTTTCGACTTTTTCAGGGTTTGTCACCATATTGCATGTACTACAAGTTTGATTTTCTTATTTTTCGACTCTTTCAGGGTTTCTCACCACATTCCAGGTCCTACTGGGTGATTTTCTCATTTTAATACTTTTTTAGTGTTTCTCACCATATTCCAGGTACTACAGTGTGATTTTTTCATTTTTTGACTTTTTCACGGTTTCTCATCATATTCCAAGTCCTAGAGTGTGATTTTTGCCTTTTTTGTATTTTTCAGTGTTTCTCAACATATTCCAGGTCCTACAGTTTGATTTTCTCATTTTTCGACTTTTCAGGGTTTCTCACCAGCTTCCAGGTCCTACTGTGTGATTTTCTCATTTTTCGACTTTTTTCAGGATTTCTCACCATATTCTGGGTCCTACTACACGATTTTCTCATTTTTCGATGTTTCAGGGTTTCTCACCATATTCCAGTCCTAGAGTGTGATTTTCTCATTTTTTAACTTTTTCAGGGTTTCTTAAGGTATTCCAGGTTCTACATTGTCATTTTCTCATTTTTTGAATATTTCAGGTTTTCTCAACATATTCCAGGTCCTACACTGTCATTTTATAATTTGCGACTTTTTCAGAGTTTCTCACCATATTCCATGTACTACAGTGTGATTTTTCTCATTTTTTGACTTTTTCAGGGTTTCTCACCATATTCCAGGTCCTACTGTGTGATTTTCTCATTTTAAGACTTTTTCAGTATTTTTCACCATATTCCAAGTACTACAGTGTGATTTTCTATTTTAAGACTTTTTCAGTGTTTCTCACCAAATCCCAGGTCCTACGGCGTGATCTTCTCATTTTTCGACTTTTTCAGGGTTTCTCACCATATTCCAAGTCCTACAGTGTGATTTTCTCATTTTTCGACTTTTAGTGTTTCTCACCATATTCCAAGTCCTACAGTGTGATTTTCTCATTTTTTGACTTTTTCAGGGTTTCTCAACGTATTCCAAGTCCTAGAGTGTGATTTTTGCTTTTTTCGAATTTTTCAGGGTTTCTCAACATATTCCGGATCCTACAGATTGATTTTCTCATTTTTCGACTTTTTCAGGGTTTCTCACCAGCTTCCAGGTCCTACTGCGTGATTTTCTTATTTTTTGACTTTTTTTCAGGGTTTCTCACCATATTCTGGGTCCTACTGCATGATTTTCTCTTTTTTCGACATTTTCAGGGTTTCTCACCATATTCCAAGTCCTAGAGTGTGATATTCTCATTTTAAGACTTTTTCAGTTTTTCTCACCATATTCCAGGTACTACTGCATGATTTTCTCATTTTTCGACTTTTTCAGGGTTTCTCACCATATTCCAAGTCCTACAGTGTGATTTTCATTTTTTGACTTTTTCAGGGTTACTCATCTTATTCCAAGCCACACCCATCTTTAAATTTTTAGAAGAAAATGTGAGGCTGTGTTTATATACATCATATGCAGATCGTAAGAGGGATTTAGATTCTCCAGAATCTGACACCCTCTTCTAGAGTGTCTAAAGATAGCTACAGTGTACTTATATCTAATAAATAAATAAATAAATAAATAAATAAATAAATAAATAAACATTTTTTAAAAAGGATAAGAAAGAAAGAAAGAAAGACCAGGCAGGCCTGCCATCCTTATCTCTGTCTGTCTGTCTGTCTGTCTGTCTGATACCCTGGAACTGGAGAAGGGCCACCATATAGTTGCTGGTAGTTGATCCCAGATTCTCTAGAAGAGGAGACTATGCTGTTAATTGTTGAGCCCTTTCAGTGGCCCCACACATCTTTAAATTTTTGGAAGTAAATGTGAGCCTGTGTTTATGTACATCATATGCAGACCATAAGAGGGATTTAGATACTCCAGAATCTGACACCCTCTCCTGGAGTGTCTGAAGACCGCTACAGTTTAGTTATATTTAATAAATACATAAATAAATGAATAAACATTTTTAAAAAGGATAAGAGAGAAAAAAAACCAGGCAGGCCTGCCATCCTTATCTCTGTCTGTCTGTCTGTCTTTCTGTCTGATCCCCTAGAACTGGAGCTGAGCCACCATATAGTTGCTGGTAGTTGATCCCAGGTTGTCTGGAAGAGGAGATAATGCTGTTAATTCTTGAGCCCTTTCAGTGACCCCATCCATCTTTAAATTTTTGAAGTATATGTGAGGCTGTGTTTATGTACATCATATGCAGACTATAAGAGGGATTTAGATTCTCCAGAATCTGACACCCTCTTCTGGAGTGTCTGAAGACAGACACAGTGTACTTATATCTAATAAATAAATAAATAAATAAATAAATAAATAAATAAATAACCATTTCTTAAAAGGATAAGAAAGAAAGAAAGACCAGGGAGGCCTGCCTTCCTTATCTCTGTCTCTTTGTCTGTCTGTCTGTCTATCTGTCTTATACCCTGGAACTGGAGATGGGCCACCATATAGGTGCTGGTATTTGATCCCAGGTTCTCTGGAAGAGGAGACAATGCTGTTAATTGTTGAGCCCTTTCAGTGGTTCCACCAATCTGTAAATTTTTAGAAGTATATGTGAGGCTGTGTTTATGAACATCATATGCAGACCATAAGAGGGATTTAGATTCTCCAGAATCTGACACCCTCTTCTGGAGTGTCTGAAGACAGCTACAGTGTACTTTTATCTAATAAATACATAAATAAGTAAATAAACATTTCTTAAAAAGGATAAGAAAGAAAGAAAGACCTGGCAGGCCTGCCATCGTTATCTCTATATGTCTGTCTGTCTTTCTCTCTGTCTGATCCCCTGGAACTGGAGATGGGCCACCATATAGTTGCTGGTAGTTTATCCCAGGTTCTCTGGAAGAGGAGACAATGCTGTTAATGGTTGAGCCCTTTCAGTGGCCCCACACATCTTTAATTTTTGGAAGTAAATGTGAGTCTGTGTTTATGTACATCATATTCAGACCATAAGAGGGATTTAGATTCTCCAGAATCTGACACCCTCTTCCTGAGTGTCTGAAGACAGCTACAGTGTACTTATATCCAATAAATACATAAATAAATAAATAAACATTTCTTAAAAATGATAAGAAAGAAAGAAAGTCCAAGCAGGCCTGCCATCCTTATCTCTATCTGTCTGTCTGTCTGATTCCCTGGAACTGGAGATGGGCCACCATATAGTTGCTGGTAGTTGATCCCAGGTTCTCTGGAAGTTGAGATAATGCTGTTCATTTTTCAGCCGTTCAGTGGCCACACCCATCTTTAATTTTTAGAAGTAAATGTGAGGCTGTGTTTATGTACATCATATGCAGACAATAAGAGGGATTTAGATTCTCCAGAATCTGACACCCTCTTCTGGAGTGTCTGAAGACAGCTACAGTGTACTTATATCTAATAAATACATAAATAAATAAATAAATAAATAAATAAATAAATAAATAAATAAACATTATTAAAAAGGATAAGAAAAAAAGAAAGACCAGGAAGGCCTGCCATCCTTATCTCTGTCTGTCTGTCTGTCTGATACCCTGGAACTGGAGATGGGCCACCATATAGTTGCTGGTAGTTGATCCCAATTTCTCTGCAAGAGGAGACAAGGCTGTTAATTTTTGAGCTCTTTCAGTGGCACCACCCATCTTTAAATTTTTAGAAGTATTTGTGAGGCTGTGTTTATGTACATCATATGCAGACCATAAGAGGGATTTAGATTCTCCAGAATCTGATCCCTCTTCTGGAGTGTCTGAATACAGCTACAGTGTACTTATATCTAATAAATACATAAATGAATAAATAAACACGTTTTAAAAAGGATAAGAAAGAAAGAAAGACCAGGCAGGCCTGCCATCCTTGTCTGTTTGTCTGTCTGTCTGTCTGATCCCCTGAAACTGGAGATGGGCCACCATATTTTTGCTTGTAGTTGATCCCAGGTTCTCTGGAAGAGGAGACAATGCTGTTAATTGTTGAGCCCTTCAGTGGCCACAACAATCTTTAAATTTTTAGAAGTATATGTGAGGCTGTGTTTATGTACATCATATGCAGACCATAAGAGGGATTTAGATTCTCCAGAATCTGACACCCACTTCTGGAGTGTCTGAAGACAGCTACAGTGTACTTATATCTAATAAATACATAAATAAATAAACATTTTTTTAAAAGAATAAGAAAGAAAGAAAGACCAGGCAGGCCTGACATCCTTATCTCTGTCTGTCTGTCTGTCTGTCTGTCTGATCCCCGGGAATTGGAGATGGGCCACCATATCGTTGCTGGTAGTTGATCCCAGGTTCTCTGGAAGAGGAGACAATGCTGTTAATTGTTGAGCCCTTTCAGTGGCCCCACACATCGATCCATTCCTATCTCCTTGTACTAAGGTCAAGTCTAAGTGGATCAAGGAACTTCACATAAAACCAGAGACACTGAAACTTATAGAGGAGCAAGTGGGGATAAGCCTTGAAGATATGGACACAGGGGAAAAATTCTTGAATAGAACAGCAATGGCTTGTGCTGTAAGATCGAGAATTGACAAGTGGGACCTCATGAAACTGCAAAGCTTCTGCAAGGCAAAAGACACCATCAATAAGACAAAAAAACCACCAACATATTGGGAAAGGATCTTTACCTATCCTAAATCAGATAAGGGTCTAATATCCAATATATATAAGGAACTCAAGAAGGTGGACTCCAGAAAGTCAAATAACCCCATTAAAAATGGGGCTCAGAATTTTACAAAGAATTCTCACCTGAAGAATACCAAATGGCAGAGAAGCACCTGAAAAAATGTTCAACATCCTTAATAATCAGGGAAATGCAAATCAAAACAACCCTGAGATTCCACCTCACACCAGTCAGAATGGCTAAGATCAAAAATTCAGGTGACAGCAGATGCTGGCGGGGATGTGGAGAAAGAGGAACACTCCTCCATTGTTGGTGGGATTGCAAGCTTGTACAACCACTCTGGAAATCAGTCTGGCGGTTCCTCAGAAAATTGGACATAGTACTACCGGAGGATCCAGCAATACCTCTTCTGGGCATATATCCAGAAGATGTCCCAACCGGTAAGAAGGACACATGCTCCACTATGTTCATAGCAGCCCTATTTATAATAGCCAGAAGCTGGAAAGAACCCAGATGTCCCTCAACAGAGGAATGGATACAGAAATTATGGTACATTTACACAATGGAGTACTACTCAGCTATTAAAAAGAATGAATTTATGAAATTCCTAGCCAAATGGATGGACCTGGAGGGCATCATCTTGAGTGAGGTAACACAATCACAAAGGAACTCACACAATATGTATTCACTGATAAGTGGATATTAGCCCAAGACTTAGGATACCCAAGATATAAGATACAATTTGCTAAACACATGAAACTCAAGAAGAATGAAGACCAAAATGTGGACACTGTGCCCCTTCTTAGAATTGGGAACAAAACACCCAGGGATGGAGTTACAGAGACAAAGTTCGGAGCTGTGATGAAAGGATGGACCATCTAGAGACTGCCGTATCCAGGGATCCATCCCATAATCAGCTTCTAAACGCTGACACCATTGCATACACTAGCAAGATTTTGATGAAAGGACCCAAAGATAGCTGTCTCTTGTGAGACTATGCAGGGGCCTAGCAAACACAGGAGTGGATGCTCACAGTCAGCTATTGGATGGATCACAGGGCTCCCAATGGAAAAGCTAGAGAAAGTACCCAAGGAGCTAAAGGGATCTGCAACCCTATTGTTGGAACAACATGATGAACTAACCAGTACCCCAGAGCTCTTGTCTCTAGCTGCATATGTATCGAAAGATGGCCTAGTTGGCCATCACTGGAAAGAGAGGCCCATTGGACTTGCAAACTTTATATGCCCCAATATAGGGGAATGCCAGGGCCAAAAGAATGGGAATGGGGGGGTAGGGAAGTGGGGGGCGGTATGGAGGACTTTTGGGATAGCATTGGAAATGTAATTGAGGAAAATATGTAATAAAAAATAAACAGTGGAAAAAAAAAAAGAAAGAAAGAAAGAAAGAAAGAAAGACCAGGCCGGCCTGCCATTCTTATCTCTGTCTGTCTCTCTGTCTGTCTGACATCTGTCTGATACCCTGGAATTCGAGATGGGCCACCATACAGTTGCTGGTAGTTCATCCCAGGTTCTCTGGAAGAGGAGACAATGCTGTTAATTGTTGAGCCCTTCCAGTGACCCCACCCATCTTTAATTTTTTAAAAGTATATGTGAGGCTGTGTTTATATACACCATATGCAGACCATAAGAGATATTTAGATTCTCCAGAATCCTACACCCTCTTCTGGAGTGTCTGAAGACAGCTACAGTATACTTATATGTAATAAATACATGAATAATTAAATAAATAAACATTTTTTAAAAGGATAAGAAAAAAAGAAAGACCAAGCAGGCCTGCCATCCTTATCTCTGTCTGTCTGTCTGTCTGTCTGTCTGATCTCCTGGAACTGGAGATCGGCCACCATATAGTTGGAGGTAGTTGAACCCAGGTTCTCTGGAAGAGGAGAAAATGCTGTTAATTGTTGAGCCCTTTCAGTGGCCCCACCCATCTTTTAATTTTTAGAAGAGTATGTGAGGCTGTGTTTATGTACATGATATGCAGACCATAAGAGAGATTTAGATTCTCCAGAATCTGACACCCTCTTCTGAAGTGTCTGAAGACAGCTAATGTGTACTTATATCTAATAAACACATAAATAAATAAATAAATAAATAAATAAATAAATAAATAAATAAATAAACAAACATTTTTTAAAAAGGATAAGAAAGAAAGAACGACCTGGCAAGCCTGCCATCCTTATCTCTATCTGTCTGTCTGTCTCTCTGTCTGATTCCCTGAAACTGGAGTTGGGCCACCATATAGTTGCTGGTAGTTGATCCCAGGATCTCTGGAAGAGGAGACAATGCTGTTAATTGTTGAGCCCTTTCAGTGGCCCTACCCATCCTTAAATTTTATAAGTGTATGTGAGGCTGTGTTTATGTACATCATATGCAGACTTTAAGAGGGATTTAGATTCTCCAGAATCTGACACCCTCTTCTGGAGTGTCTGAAGACAGCTACAGTGTATTTATATCTAATAAATACATAAATAAATAAATAAATAAATAAATAAATAAATAAATAAATAAATAAACATTTTTTAAAAAGGGTAAGAAAGAAAGAAAGACCAGGCAGGCCTGCCATCTTTATCTCTGTCTGTCTGTCTGTCTGTCTTTCTGTCTGACAGTCTGTCTGATCCCCTGGAACTGGAGGTGGGCCACTATATAGTTGCTGATAGTTGATCACAGGTTCTCTGGAAGTGGAGACAGTGATGTTAATTGTTGAGCCCTTTCAGTGGTCCGACCCATCTTTAAATTTTTAGAAGTATATGTGAGGCTGTGTTTATGTACATCATATGCAGACCATAAGAGGGATTTAGATTCTCCAGAATCTGACACCCTCTTCTGGAGTGTCTGAAACGGCTACAGTGTACTTATATCTAATAAATAAATAAATAAATAAATAAATAAATAAATAAACATTTTTTATAAAGGATAAGAAATAAAGAAAGACCAGGCAGGCCTGCCATCCTTATCTCTGTCTGTTTGTCTTTCTGTCTTTCTGATCCACTGGAACTGGTGATGGGCCACCATATAGTTGCTGGTAGTTGATCCCAGGTTCTCTGGAAGATGAGACAATGCTGTTAATTATTGAGCCCTCTCAGTGGCCCCACACATCTTTAAATTTTAGAAGTATACGTGACTCTGTGTTTATGTACATAATATGCAGGCCATAAGAGGGATTTAGATTCTCCAGAATCTGACACCGTCTTCTGGAGTGTCTGAAGAGAGCTACAGTGTACTTATATCTAATAAATACATAAATAAATAAATAAGTAAACATTTTTTCAAAAGGATAAGAAAGAAAGAAAGACCAGGCAAGCCTGCCATCCTTATCTCTGTCTGTCTGTCTGTCTGTCTGTCTGTCTGTCTGATCCCCTGGAACTGGAGATGGGCCACCATATAGTTTCTGGTAGTTAATCCCAGGTTCCCTGGAAGAGGAGACAATGCTGTTCATTGTTGAGCCCTTTCAATGGCTCCACCTATCTTTAAATGTTTAGAACTGTATGTGAGGCTGTGTTTATGTACATCATACACAGACCATAAGAGGGATTTAGATTCACCAGAACCTGACACCCACTTCTGAAGTGTCTAAAGAAAGCTACAGTGTACTTATATCTAATAAATAAATAAATAAATAAATAAATAAATAAATAAATAAATAAATAAATAAACATTTTTTAAAAAGGATAAGAAAGAAAGAAAGACCAGGCAGGCCTGCCATCCATATCTCTGTCTGTGTGTCTGTCCGTCTGTCTGTCTGATCCCTGGGAACTGGAGATGAGCCACCATATAGTTGCTGGTAATTGATCCCAGATTCTCTGGAAGAGGAGATAATGCTGTTAATTGTTGAGCCCTTTCAGTGGCCCCACCCTTCATTAAATATTTTGAAGTATATCTGAGGCTGTGTTTATGTACATCATATGCAGACCAGAAGATGGTTTTAGATTTTTCAGAATCTGACACCGTCTACTGGAGTGTCTGAAGACAGCTACAGTGTACTTATATCTAATAAATACATAAATAAATAAATTAATAAATAAATAAACATTTTTTATAAAGGATAAGAAAGAAAGAAAAATCAGGCATGCCTGCCATCCTTATCTCTGTCTGTCTGACTGTCTGTCTGAACCTCTGGAACTGGATATGGGCAACCATATATTTGCTGTTAGTTTTTCCCATTTTCTCTCGAAGAGGAGACAATGCTGTAAATTGTTGAGCCCTTTCAGTGGCCCCACCCATCTTTAAATGTTTAGAAGTATATGTGAGGCTGTGTTTATGTACATCATATGCAGACCATAAGAGGGATTTAGATTCTCCAGAATCTGACACCCTTTTCTGGACTGTCTGAAGACAGCTACAGTGTACTTATATCTAATAAATACATAAATAAATAAATAAATAAATAAATAAATAAATAAATAAACATTTATAAACAGGATAAGTAAGAAAGAAGACCTGGCAGGCCAGCCATCCTTATCTCTGTCTGTCTGTCTGTCTGATCCCCTGGAACAGCAGATGGTCCACCATATAGTTGCTGGTAGTTGATCCCAGGTTCTCTGGAAGAGGAGACAATGATGTTAATTGTTGAGCCCTTTCAGTGGTCCCACCCATCTTTAAATTTTTAGAAGTATATGTGAGGCTGTGTTTATGTACATCATATGCAGACCATAAGAGGGAATTAGATTCTTCAGAATCTGACACCCTCTACTGGAGTGTCTGAAGACAGCTACAGTGTACTTATATCTAATAAATACATAAATAAATAAATTAATAAATAAATAAACATTTTTTAAAAGGATAAGAAATAAAGAAAAATCAGGCAGCCTGCCATCCTTATCTCTGTCTGTCTGTCTGTCTGTCTGTCTGTCTGATCCTCTGGAACTGGATATGGGCCACCATATATTTGCTGGTAGTTTTTCCCAGGTTCTCTGGAAGAGGAGACAATGCTGTGAATTTTTGAGCCCTTTCAGTGGCCCCAACCATCTTTAAATGTTTAGAGGTAAATGTGAGGCTGTATTTATGTACATCATATGGAGACCATAAGAGTGATTTAAATTCTCCAGAATCTGACACCCTCTTCTGGAGTGTCTGAAGAAGGCTACAGTGTACTTATATCTAATAAATACATAAATAAATAAATAAATAAATAAATAAATAAATAAATAAATATTTTTTAAACAGGATAAGTAAGAAAGAAAGACCAGGCAGGCCTGCCATCCTTATCACTGTCTGTCTGTCTGTCTGTCTGATCCCCTGGAACTGCAGATGGGCCACCATATAGTTGCTGGTAGTTGATCCCAGGTTCTCTGGAAGAAAAGACAACGCTGTTAATTGTTGATCCCTTTAGTGGCCCCACCCATCTTTAAATTTTTAGAAGTATACTTGAGTCTGTGTTTATGTCCATCATATGCAGACCATAAGAGGTATTTAGATTCTCCAGAATCTGACACCCTCTTCTGGAGTGTCTGAAGACAGCTACAGTGTACTTATATCTAATAAATAAATAAATAAATAAATAAATAAATAAATAAATAAATAAACATTTTTTCAAATGGATAAGAAAGAAAGAAAGACAAGGCAGGCATGCCATCCATATCTCTGTCTGTCTGTCTGTCTGTCTGATCCTCTGGTACTGGATATGGGCCACCATATAGTTGCTGGTAGTTGATCCCAGGTTCTCTGAAAGAAGAGACAATGCTGTTAATTGTTGAGCGCTTTCAGTGGCCCCACTCATCTTTAAATTTTTAGAAGTAATTGTGAGGCTGTGTTTATGTACATCATATGTAGACCATAAGAGGTATTTTGATTCTCCAGAATCTGACACCCTCTTCTGGATTGTCTGAAGACAGCTACAGTGTACTTATATCTAAATAAATAAATAAATAAATAAGTAAGTAAACATTTTTTCAAAAGGATAAAAAAGAAAGAAAGACCAGGCAGGCCTGCCATCCTTATCTCTTTCTGTCTGTCTGTCTCTCTACATGATCCTTTGGAACTGGAGATGGGCCAACATATAGTTGCTGGTAGTTGATCAGAGTTTCTCTGGAATAGGAGACAATGCTGTTAATTGTTGAGCCCTTTCAATGGCCCCACCCATCTTTAAATTTTTAGGAGTGTATGTGAGGCTGTGTTTATGTACATCATATGCAGACCATAAGAGGGATTTAGATGCTCCAGAAACTGACACCCTCTTCTGGAGTGTCTGAAGATAGCTACAGTGTACTTATATCTAATAAATACATGAATAAATAAATAAATAAACATTTTTTTAAAAGGATAAGAAAGAAAGAAAGACCAGGCAAGCCTGCCATTCTTATCTCTTTCTGTCTGTCTGTCTCTCTACATGATCCTTTGGAACTGGAGATAGGCTTCCATATAGTTGCTGGTAGTTGATCCCAGGTTCTCTGGAAGAGGAGACAATGCTGTTAATTGTTGAGCCCTTTCAGTGGCCCCACCCATCTTTAAATTTTTAGAGTATATCTGAGGCTGTGTTTATGTATATCATATGCAGACCATAAGATGGTTTTAGATTCTTCAGAATCTGACACCCTCTTCTGGAGTGTCTGTAGACAGCTAGAGTGTACTTATATATAATAAATACATAAATAAATAAACATTTTTTAAAAAGGACAAAAAAGAAAGATAGACCAGGCAGGCCTGCCATCCTTATCTTTGTCTGTCTGTCTGTCTGTCTGATCCTTTGGAACTGGAGATGGGCCACCATATAGTTGCTGGTAGTTGATCCCAGGTTCTCTGGAAGAGGAGACAATGCTGTTAATTGTTGAGCCCTTTCATTGCTCTCACCCATCTTTAAATTTTTAGATGTATATGTGAGACTGTGTTTATGTACATCATATGCAGAACATAAGAGGGATTTAGATACTCCAGAATCTGACACCCTCTTCTGGAGTGTCTGAAGACAGCTACATTGTACTTATATCTAATAAATAAATAAATAAATAAATAAATAAATAAATAAATAAATAAATAAATAAATAAATAAACATTTTTTAAACAGGATAAGAAAGAAAGTAAGACCAGGCAGGCCTGCCATCCTTATCTCTGTCTGTCTGTCTGTCTGTCTGACAGTTTGTCTGAACTTCTGGAACTGGAGGTGGGCCACTATATAGTTGCTGATAGTTGATCCCAGGTTCTCTGGAAGTGGAGACAGTGATGGTAATTTTTGAGCCCTTTCAGTGGTCCGACCCATCTTTAAATTTTTAGAAGTATATGTGAGGCTGTGTTTATGTACATCATATGCAGACCATAAGAGGGATTTAGATTCTCCAGAATCTGACACGCTCTTCTGGAGTGTCTGAAGACGGGTACAGTGTACTTATATCTAATAAATAAATAAATAAATAAATAAATAAATAAATAAATAAATAAGTAAATAAACAAACATTTTTAAAAAAGGATAAGAAATAAAGAAAGACCAGGCAGGCCTGCCATCCTTATCTCTGTCTCTCTGTCTGTCTGTCTGTCTGATCCACTGGAACTGGAGTTGGACCACCATATAGGTGCTGGTAGTTTATCCCAGGTTCTCTGGAAGAGGAGACAATGCTGTTAATTGTTGAGCCCTCTCAGTGTCCCCACACATCTTTAAATTTTTAGAAGTATATGTGAGTCTGTGTTTATGAACATCATATGCAGGTCATAAGAGGGATTTATTTCTCCAGAATCTGACACCCTCTTCTGGAGTGTCTGAAGACAGGTACAGTGTACTTATATCTAATGAATAAATAAATAAATAAAGAAGTAAATAAACAAACATTTTTAAAAAAGGATAAGAAATAAAGAAAGACCAGGCAGGCCTGCCATCCTTATCTCTGTCTCTCTGTCTGTCTGTCTGTCTGATCCACTGGAACTGGAGTTGGACCACCATATAGGTGCTGGTAGTTTATCCCAGGTTCTCTGGAAGAGGAGACAATGCTGTTAATTGTTGAGCCCTCTCAGTGTCCCCACACATCTTTAAATTTTTAGAAGTATATGTGAGTCTGTGTTTATGATAATATATGCAGGTCATAAGAGGGATTTATTTCTCCAGAATCTGACACCCTCTTCTGGAGTGTCTGAAGACAGCTACAGTGTACTTATATCTAATAAATAAATAAATAAATAAATAAATAAATAAATAAATAAATAAATAAGTAAACATTTTTTCAAAAGGATAAGAAAAAAAGAAAGACCATGCAGGCCTGCCATCCTTATCTCTCACTGTCTGTCTGTCTGTCTGATCCCCTGGAACTGGAGATTGGCCACCATATAGTTGCTGGTAGGTGATCCGAGGTACTCTGGAAGAGGAGACAATGCTGTTCATTGTTGAGCCCTTTCAAAGGCCCCAACCATCTTTAAATATTTAGAACTGTATGTGAGGCTCTGTTTACGTACATCATATGCAGGCCATAAGAGGGATTTAGATTCTCCAGAATCTGACACCCTCTTCTGGAGTGCCTGAAGACAGCTACAGTGTACTTATATCTAATAAATAAATAAATAAATAAATAAATAAATAAATAAATAAATAAATAAACATTTTTTAAAAGAATAAGAAAGAAAGAAAGACCTGGCAGGCTTGCCATCCATATATGTGTCTGTCTGTCTGTCTGTCTGTCTGATCCTCTGGTACTGGATATGGGCCACCATAGAGTTGCTGGTAGTTGATCCCAGGTTCTCTGAAAGAGGAGAAAATGCTGTTAATTGTTGAGCGCTTTCAGTGGCCCCACTCATCTTTAAATTTTTAGAATTAATTGTGAGGCTGTGTTTATGTACATCATATGTAGACCATAAGAGGTATTTAGATTCTCCAGAATCTGACACCCTCTTCTGGAGTGTCTGAAGACAGCTACAGTGTACTTATATCTAAATAAATAAATAAATAAATAAATAAATAAGTAAGTAAGTAAACATTTTTTCAAAAGGATAAAAAAGAAAGAAAGACCAGGCAGGCCTGCCATCCTTATCTCTGACTGTCTGTCTGTCTTTCTGATCCCCTGGAACTGGAAATGGGCCACCATATAGTTGCTGGTAGTTGATCAGAGTTTCTCTGGAAGAGGAGACAATGCTGTTAATTGTTGAGCCCTTTCAATGGCCCCACCCATCTTTAAATTTTTAGAAGTGTATGTGAGGCTGTGTTTATGTACATCATATTCAGACCATAAGAGGGATTTAGATGCTCCAGAAACTGACACCCTCTTCTGGAGTGTCTGAAGATAGCTACAGTGTACTTATATCTAATAAATACATGAATAAATAAATAAATAAACATTTTTTAAAAAGGATAAGAAAGAAAGAAAGACCAGGCAAGCCTGCCATCCTTATCTCTTTCTGTCTGTCTGTCTCTCTACATGATCCTTTGGAACTGGAGATAGGCCTCCATATAGTTGCTGGTAGTTGATCCCAGGTTCTCTGGAAGAGGAGACAATGCTGTTAATTCTTGAGCCCTTTCAGTGTCCCCACCCATCTTTAAATTTTTAGAAGTATATCTGAGGCTGTGTTTATGTACATCATATGCAGACCATAACATGGTTTTAGATTCTTCAGAATCTGACACCCTCTTCTGGAGTGTCTGTAGACAGCTAGAGTGTACTTATATATAATAAATACATAAATAAATAAACATTTTTTAAAAAGGACAAGAAAGAAAGAAAGACCAGGCAGGCCTGCCATCCTTATCTTTGTCTGTCTGTCTGTCTGTCTGATCCCCTGGAACTGGAGATGGGCCACCATATAGTTGCTGGTAGTTGATCCCAGGTTCTCTGGAAGAGGAGACAATGCTGTTAATTGTTGAGCCCTTTCATTGCTCTCACCCATCCTTAAATTTTTAGATGTATATGTGAGACTGTGTTTATGTACATCATATGCAGACCATAAGAGTGATTTAGATACTCCAGAATCTGACACCCTCTTCTGGAGTGTCTGAAGACAGCTACATTGTACTTATATCTAATAAATAAATAAATAAATAAATAAATAAATAAATAAATAAATATATAAATAAATAAACATTATTTAAACAGTATAAGAAAGAAAGTAAGACCAGGCAGGCCTGCCATCCTTATCTCTGTCTGTCTGTCTGTCTGTCTGACAGTTTGTCTGATCCCCTGGAACTGGAGGTGGGCCACTATATAGTTGCTGATAGTTGATCCCAGGTTCTCTGGAAGTGGAGACAGTGATGGTAATTGTTGAGCCCTTTCAGTGGTCCCACCCATCTTTAAATTTTTAGAAGTATATGTGAGGATGTGTTTATGTACATCATATGCAGACCATAAGAGGGATTTAGATTCTCCAGAATCTGACACCCTCTTCTGGATGGTCTGACGACAGCTACAGTGTACTTATATCTAATAAATACATAAATAAATAAATAAATAAATAAATAAATAAATAAGTAAATAAACAAACATTTTTTAAAAAGGATAAGAAATAAAGAAAGACCAGGCAGGCCTGCCATCCTTATCTCTGTCTCTCTGTCTGTCTGTCTGTCTGATCCACTGGAACTGGAGATGGGCCACCATATAGGTGCTGGTAGTTTATCCCAGGTTCTCTGGAAGAGGAGACAATGCTGTTAATTGTTGAGCGCTCTCAGTGTTTCCAAACATCTTTAAATTTTTAGAAGTATATGTGAGTCTGTGTTTATGTACATCATATGCAGGCCATAAGAAGGATTTAGATTCTCCAGAATCTGACACCCTCTTCTGGAGTGTCTGAAGACAGCTACAGTGTACTTATATCTAATAAATACAAAAATAAATAAATAAATAAACATTTTTTTATTAAATGATAAGAAAAAAAGAAAGACCAGGCAGGCCTGCCATCCATATCTCTGTTTTTCTGTCTGTCTGTCTGTCTGATACCTGGGAACTGGAGATGAGCCACCATATAGTTACTGGTAGTTGATCCCAGGTTCTCTGGAAGAGGAGACAATGCTGTTAATTGTTGAGACCTTTCAGTGGCCCCACCCTTCATTAAATTTTTAGAAGTATATCTGAGGCTGTGTTTATGTACATCATATGAAGACCATAAGATGGTTTTAGATTCTTCAGAATCTGACACCCTCTACTGGAGTGTCTGAAGACAGCTACAGTGTACTTATATCTAATAAATACATGAATAAATAAATTAATAAATAAATAAACATTTTTTAAAAAGGATAAGAAAGAAAGTAAAATCAGGCAGGCCTGCCATCCTTATCTCTGTCTGTCTGTCTGTCTGTCTGATCCTCTGGAACTGGATATGGGCCACCATATAATTGCTGGTAGTTTTTCCCAGGTTCTCTTGAAGAGGAGACAATGATGTTAATTGTTCAGCCCTTTCAGTGGCTACACCCATCTTTAAATTTTTAGAAGTAAATGTGAGGCTGAATTTATGTACATCATATGCAGACCATAAGGGTGATTTAAATTCTCCAGAATCTGACACCCTCTTCTGGAGTGTCTGAAGACAGCTACAGTGTACTTATATCTAATAAATACAAAAATAAATAAATAAATAAATAAACAAATAAATAAATAAACATTTTTTTAAAGGATAAGAAAGAAGAAAGACCAGGCACGCCTGCCATCCTTATCTCTGTCTGTCTGTCTGTCTGTCTGTCTGAAACCCTGGAACTGGAGATGGGCCACCATGAAGGTGCTGGTAGTTGATCCCAGGTTTTCTTGAAGAGGACACAATGCTCTTAATTGTTGAGCCCTTTCAGTGGCCCCACCCATCTTTAAATTTTTAGAAGTATATGTGAGTCTGTGTTTATGTACATCATATGCAGACAATAAGAGGGATTTAAATTTTCCTGAATTTGACACCCTCTTCTGGAGTGTCTGAAGACAGCTACTGTATACTTATATCTAATAAATACATAAATATATAAATAAATAAATAAATGAATAAATAAATAATAAATAAACATTTTTTAAACAGGATAAGTAAGAAAGAAAAACCAAGCAGGCCTGCCATCCTCATCTCTGTCTGTCTGTCTGTCTGATCCCCTGGAACTGCAGATGGGCCACCATATAGTTGCTGGTAGTTGATCTCAGGTTCTCTGGAAGAGGCGACAATGATGTTAATTGTTGAGCCCTTTCAGTGGTCCCACCCATCTTTAAATTTTTAGAAGTATATGTGAGGCTGTGTTTATGTACATCATATGTAGACCATAAGAGGGATTTAGATTCTCCAGAATCTGAAACCCTCTTCTGGAGTGTCTTAAGAGATCTACTGTGTACTTATATCTAATAAATACATAAATATATAATTAAATATACATTTTTCAAAAGGATAAGAAAGAAAGAAAAGGCAGGCCTGTCATCCTTAGCTCTGTCTGTCTGTCTGTCTGTCTGATCCCTGAGAACTGGAGATGGGACATCATATAGTTGCTGGTAGTTGATCCCAGGTTCTCTGGAAGAGGAGACAATGCTGTTAATTGTTGAGCTTTTTCAGTGGCCCCACCCTTCTTTAAACTTTTGAAGCACATGTGAGGCTGTGTTTATGTACATCATATGCAGACCATAAGAGGTATTTAGATTCTCCAGAATCTGACACCCTCTTCTGGAATGTCTGAAGACAGCTACAGTGTACTTATATCTAATAAAAACATAAATAAATAAATAAATAAATAAATAAATAAATTAATTAATAAATAAAAAAAGAAAGAAAGAAAGAAATAAAGAAATAAAGAAATAAAGAAATAAAGAAATAAACATTTTTTAAAAAGGATAAGAAAAAAAGAAAGACCAGCAGGCCTGCCATCCTTATCTCTGTCTGTCTGTCTGTCTGTCTGATCCCCTGGAACTGGAGATGGGCCACCATATAGTTGCTGGTAGTTTATCCCAGGTTCTCTGGAAGAGGAGACAATGCTGTTAATTGTTGAGCCCTTTCAGTGGCCCCACACATCTTTAAATTTTTAGAAGCATATGTGAGGCTGTGTTTATGTACATTGTATGTAGACCATAAGAGGGATTTATATTCTCCAGAATCTGATACCCTCTTCTGGAGTGTCTGAAGACAGCTACAGTGTACTTATATCTAATAAATTCATAAATAAATAAACCTGTTTTAAAAAGGATAAGAAAGAAAGAAAAACCAGGCAGGCCTGCCATCCTTGTCTGTCTGTCTGTCTGTCTGTCTCTCTGATCCCCTGGATCTGGAGATGAGCCACCATATAGTTGCTTGTAGTTGATCCCAGGTTCTCTGGAAGAGGAGACAATGCTGTTAATTGTTGAGCCCTTTCAGTGGCCCCACCCATCTTTAAATTTTTAGAAGTAAATGTGAAGCTGTTTTTATGTACATCCTATGCAGATCATAAGATGGACTTAGATTCTCCAGAATCTGACACCCTCTTCCTGAGTGTCTGAAGACAGCTACAGTGTACTTATATCTAATAAATTCATAAATAAATAAATAAACATTTTTAAACGGATAAGAAAGAAATAAAAACCAGGATGGCCTGCCATCCTAGTCTGTATGTCTGTCTGTCTGTCTGATCCCCTGGAACTGGAGCTGGGCCACCATATCGTTGCTGGTAGTTAATCCCAGGTTCTCTGAAAGAGGAGACAATGCTGTTAATTTTTGAGCCCTTTCAGTGGCCCCACCCATCTTTAAATTTTTATATGTGAGGCCGTGTTCATGTACATCATATGCAGACCATAAGAGGGATTTAGATTCTCCAGAATCTGACACCCTCTTCTGGAGTGTCTGAAGACAGCTACAGTGTACTTATATCTAATAAATACATAAATAAATAAATAAACATTTTTTAAAAAGGATAAGAAAGAATGAAAGACCAGGTAGGCCTGCCATCCTTAACTCTATCTGTCTGTATCTCTGTCTGTCTGTCTGATCCCCTGGAACTAGAGATGGGCCACCATATAGTTTTTGGTAGTTGATCCCAGGTTCTCTATAAGAGGAAACAATGCTCTTAATTGTTGATCCCTTTCATTGGCCCCACACATCTTTAAATTTTTAGAAGTAAATGTGAGGCTGTGTTTATGTACATCATATGCAGACCATAAGAGGGATATAGATTCTCCAGAATCTGAAACCCTCTTCTGGAGTGTCTGAAGACAGCTACAGTGTACTTATATCTAATAAATACATAAATAAATAAATAAATAAATAAATAAATAAATATACATTTTTTAAAAGGGATAAGAAAGAAAGAAAAACCAGGCAGTCGTCCATCCTTGTCTGTCTTTCTCTCTGTCTGTCTGTCTTGCCTAGCCCCTTGAGTTGCCTAGCTTAGCCCCTTGCCTTGCCTAGCCCAGCCCCTTGCCTAGCCTAGCCTAGCCCAGCCCTGCCTTGCCTAGCCCTGCCTATCCCTGTCTTTAACCAGGCTGGCCTCGAACTCAGAAACTGACTGCCTCTGCCTCCAGAGTGCTCTCATTAAGAGCTCGAGCCACCACTGACTGTTGGGTTTTCTAAGTCTTACATAGGTATGGTCTGTTTCTCAACTGTGAAACCCTAATTAACACATGTAGTCTGTCCTAGGTCAGCCATAGCTACAGACTGAGGCCTTTTCTAAAACAAAACAAAAGAAAACAAAAAAATAGAAATAATAAAATAAATACATTAAGCAACCACATGATATCTTTTCTTTCTTTCAATGATACTCAGAGTTTGAAGCAGTTCACCCATGAGACCTCAGCTCCCGACATTGAGGCTGTTTCCCTAACAAGTATTATGGCTGAACCTGAGGGGTTCTACTGCTGATTTGTGTCCCCCACTTTAAAAAAATAGTTGTTTTCAAAGGCTGCAGGTTCTTAGCCCTGTTCCTTGTTACAGTTGAGTCACAGCCCTGAATGTTCAGTGGTAGTTAAAGGCACTGAGAAGGGCTTCCTCTAGACATCAAAGACCAAGTCTTTGTTATTAAAAAGTTAATCTGGATTCCCCCACCCCCTGGCATCCTTAGAATTCCTAGAAAGGAAGGCAGGGACCTGGGCAGAAGGGTGCAAGGCTACTGGTGTTTGTAAGTGGTAACAGAAAGCTTTCTCTTGTTGGTACCCTACCCCAAGTTACACTGTCACTTCTTTTTCCTAGTTGTTGTTTTGTCGGTTTGTATTCTCAACATAGACCCTTTTCCTTCCTAACCTTGGCTGTCCTGAACCTTACTGTCCTTGAACTCAGTGATTTGCCTGTCTTGCTGGGATGAAACTGTGAGCTACCATCCAGAAGGAAGCACCCTGCTTAGGTTAGATTGGGGTCTCTTCCATTTTCCTCTATGAACATGCATATGGCAGGCCTGTTCTTTCTTTTTTACTTTTCCTTTTCTTTTTAAAGATTTATTTATTTATTATATTTAAGTATGCTGTAGCTATCTTCAGACAGTCCAGAAGAGGGTGTCAGATTCTGAAGAATCTAAATCATTCTTATTGTCTGCATATGATGTATATAAACACAGCCTCACATATACTCAAAAAAAAAAAAAAAAGAAAGATGTGGCTACAGAGAGGGCTCAACAATTAAGAGCATTGTCTCCTCTTCCAGAGAACCTGGGCTCAATTACCAGTATTATATATGGTGGCCCATCTCCAGTTCCAGGGGATCTAATACTCTGTTCTGGAGTCTGTGGGCACAGCATACACATGCAAAACATTCTTACACAATCATTGAGAGAGGAGAGAGAGGGGTTGAGAGAGAGGGGAGGTAATCATACCTCCTGACGAGTTTGAAGACCTGAGCTTCATCACTCACACAAATAAATAAATGCAAAATATTTTTTATAAATAAACTCTGCCATTGCCCTTTAAAAATTCCTAGAAAACAAGTTTTATAAGCAACAATTATATTTACTATATCTAAAGTACAGTCATGAGCATATTCTCTAAATAGAAAAAGGCCTGTTAGTCTTAGAAATGGAAAAGACAAACCAAGGAAGGTTTGCAATTACATAATGAGGCAGCTCAGCCCAGCTCTTAGGTTGGAAATAAGACTCGAGAATAGGATACACCTGAAGAAAGCCAACCATTGTTTTTTGTTTTGGAGGCTGAAAGGATACACCTGAAGACAGCCAATGCTGTGTGATGGTGATCTGGTATTTTTTTTTTTTAATTTTTAAAAACTTTAACACTTTTTATAAAATTTTTTTTCTTTCCTTCCTTTCTTTCAGTTCGTTCTTTCCTTCCTTCGTTCTTTCTTTCTTCTCACCCTGGCCTAGCCTACCCTAGCCTACCCTAGCTTACCCTAGCCTACCCTAGCCTACCCTAGCCTACCCTAGCCTACCCTAGCCTACCCTAGCCTACCCTAGCCTACCCTAGCCTACCCTAGCCTACCCTAGCCTACCCTAGCCTACCCTAGCCTACCCTAGCCTACCCTAGCCTACCCTAGCCTACCCTAGCCCTGCCTAACCATGTCTTTCACCAGGGTGGCCTCGAACTCAGAAACTGACTGCCTCTGCCTACAGAGTGCTCTCATAAAGAGCTTGAGCCACCACTGAAGGTCGGGTTTTCTAAGCCTTACCTTGCTCTTGGTGTCTTTTCTCAGCTGTGAAACCCTAATTAACACAGGTAGGCAGTCCTGGGTCAGCCAGAACTACAGACTGAGGCCTTCTCTAAAAACAAATAAAACAAAACAAAACAACAAATAGAAATAATAAAATACATAAATTAAACAACCACAGCATAGCTTTTCTCTCTCTAGGTGGTACTCAGAAATTCCAGCAGTTGGCCTGTGACACCTCAGCTCAGTATATGTGAGGCTGTGTTTATGTACATCATATGCAGACCATAAGAGGGATTTAGATTCTCCAGAATCTGACACCCTCTTCTGGAGTGTCTGAAGACAGCTACTGTGTACTTATACCTAATAAATACATAAATAAATAATTAAATAAACATTTTTTAAAAAGGATAAGAAAGAAAGAAAGACCAGGCAGGCCTGCCAACCTTATCTCTCTCTGTCTGTCTGTCTGTCTGATCCCTGAGAACTGGAGTTAGGCCACTATATAGTTGCTGGTAGTTGATCCCAGGTACTCTGGAAGAGGAGACAATGCTGTTATTTGTTGAGCTTTTTCAGTGGCCCCACCCTTCTTTAAATTTTCGAAGTATATGTGAGGCTGTGTTTATGTACATCATATGCAGACCATAAGAGGGATTTAGATTCTGCAGAATGTGACACCCTCTACTGGAGTGTCAGAGGACAGCTACAGTGTACTTATATCTAATAAATACATAAATAAATAAATAAATAAATAAATAAGTAAATAAACATTTTTTTAAAGGATAAGAAAGAAAGAAAGACCAGGCAGGCCTGCCATCCTTATCTCTGTCTGTCTGTCTGTCTGTCTGTCTGATCCCCTGTAACTGGAGATGGGCCACCATATAGGTGCTGGTAGTTGATCCCAGGTTGTCTGGAAGAGGACCCAATGCTGTTAATTGTTGAGCCTTTTCAGTGGCCCCACCCATCTTTAAATTTTTAGAAGTATATGTGAGTCTGTGTTTATGTACATCATATGCAGACCATAAGAGGGATTTAGATTTTCCTGAATTTGACACCCTCTTCTGGAGTGTCTGAAGACAGCTACTGTGTACTTATATATAATAAATACATAAATATATAAATAAATAAATAAATAAATAAATAAATAAATAAACAAACATTTTTTTAAACAGGATAAGTAAGAAAGAAAGACCAGGCAGGCCTCCCATCCTTATCTCTGTCTGTCTGTCTGTCTGTCTGATCCCCTGGAACTGCAGATGGGCCACCATATAGTTGCTGGTAGTTGATCCCAGGTTCTATGGAAGAGGAGACAATGCTGTTAATTGTTGAGACCTTTTCAGTGGTCCCACCCATCTTTAAATATTTAGAAGTATATGTGAGGCTGTGTTTATGTACATCATAAGCAGACCATAAGAGCGATTTAGATTCTCCAGAATCTGACACCCTCTTCTGGAGTGTCTGAAGAAAGCTACAGTCTACTTATATCTAGTAAATAAATAGATAAATAAATAAATAAATAAATAAACATTTTTTTAAAAAGGATAAGAAAGAAAGAAAGACCAGGCAGGCCTTCCATCTATATCTATGTCTGTCTGTCTGTCTGTCTATCTGATCCCCGGGAACTGGAGATGGGCCACCATTTAGTTGCTTGTAGTTGATCCAAGGTTCTCTGGAAGAGGAGACAATGCTGTTAATTGTTGAGCCCTTTCAGTGGCCCCACACTTCTTTAAATTTTTAGAAGTATACCTGAGGCTGTGTTTATGTACATCATATGCAGATTATAAGAGGATTTAGATTCTCCAGAATCTGACACCCTCTACTGGAGTGTCTGAAGACAGCTACAGTGTACTTATATCTAATAAATACATAAATAAATAAATAATTAAACATTTTTTAAAAAGGATAAGAAAGAAAGAAGACCTGGCAGGCCTGCCATCCTTATCTCTGTCTGTCTGTCTGTCTGTCTGTCTGATCCTCTGATACTGGATATGGGCCACCATATAGTTGCTGGTAGTTGATCCCAGGTTCTATGGAAGAGGAGACAATGCCATTAATTGTTGAGACCTTTCAGTGGTCCCACCCATCTTTAAATTTTTAGAAGTATATGTGAGGCTGTGTTTATGTACATCATATGCAGACCATAAGAGGGATTTAGATTCTCCAGAATCTGACACCCTCTTCTGGAGTGTCTGAAGACAGCTACTGTGTACTTATACCTAATAAATACATAAATAAATAATTAAATAAACATTTTTTAAAAAGGATAAGAAAGAAAGAAAGACCAGGCAGGCCTGCCAACCTTATCTCTCTCTGTCTGTCTGTCTGTCTGATCCCTGAGAACTGGAGTTAGGCCACTATATAGTTGCTGGTAGTTGATCCCAGGTACTCTGGAAGAGGAGACAATGCTGTTAATTGTTGAGCTTTTTCAGTGGCCCCACCCTTCTTTAAATTTTCGAAGTATATGTGAGGCTGTGTTTATGTACATCATATGCAGACCATAAGAGGGATTTAGATTCTGCAGAATTTGACACCCTCTACTGGAGTGTCAGAGGACAGCTACAGTGTACTTATATCTAATAAATACATAAATAAATAAATAAATAAATAAATAAGTAAATAAACATTTTTTAAAGGATAAGAAAGAAAGAAAGACCAGGCAGGCCTGCCATCCTTATCTCTGTCTGTCTGTCTGTCTGTCTGATCCCCTGTAACTGGAGATGGGCCACCATATAGGTGCTGGTAGTTGATCCCAGGTTCTCTGGAAGAGGACCCAATGCTGTTAATTGTTGAGCCTTTTCAGTGGCCCCACCCATCTTTAAATTTTTAGAAGTATATGTGAGTCTGTGTTTATGTACATCATATGCAGACCATAAGAGGGATTTAGATTTTCCTGAATTTGACACCCTCTTCTGGAGTGTCTGAAGACAGCTACTGTGTACTTATATATAATAAATAAATAAATAAATAAATAAATAAATAAATAAATAAATAAATAAACAGTTTTTTAAACAGGATAATTAAGAAAGAAAGACCAGGCAGGCCTGCCATCCTTATCTCTGTCTGTCTGTCTGTCTGTCTGATTCCCTGGAACTGCAGATGGGCCACCTATAGTTGCTGGTAGTTGATCCCAGGTTCTATGGAAGAGGAGACAATGCTGTTAATTGTTGAGACCTTTCAGTGGTCCCATCCATCTTTAAATATTTAGAAGTATATGTGAGGCTGTGTTTATGTACATCATAAGAAGACCATAAGAGAGATTTAGATTCTCCAGAATCTGACACCCTCTTCTGGAGTGTCTGAAGACAGCTACAGTCTACTTATATGTAGTAAACAAATAGATAAATAAATAAATAAATAAATAAATAAATAAATAAATAAATAAACATTTTTTTAAAAAGGATAAGAAAGAAAGAAAGACCAGGCAGGCCTTCCATCTATATCTATGTCTGTCTGTCTGTCTGTCTATCTGATCCCCGGGAACTGGAGATGGGCCACCATATAGTTGCTGGTAGTTGATCCAAGGTTCTCTGGAAGAGGAGATAATGCTGTTAATTGTTGAGCCCTTTCAGTGGCCCCACACTTCTTTAAATTTTTAGAAGTATACCTGAGGCTGTGTTTATGTACATCATATGCAGATTATAAGAGGATTTAGATTCTCCAGAATCTGACACCCTCTACTGGAGTGTCTGAAGACAGCTACAGTGTACTTATATCTAATAAATACATAAATAAATAAATAATTAAACATTTTTTAAAAAGGATAAGAAAGAAAGAAGACCTGGCAGGCCTGCCATCCTTATCACTGTCTGTCTGTCTGTCTGTCTGTCTGATCCTCTGATAATGGATATGGGCCACCATATAGTTGCTGGTAGTTGATCCCAGGTTCTATGGAAGAGGAGACAATGCTATTAATTGTTGAGAACTTTCAGTGGTCCCACCCATCTTTAAATTTTTAGAAGTATATGTGAGGCTGTGTTTATGTACATCATATGCAGACCATAAGAGGGATTTAGATTCTCCAGAATCTGACACCCTCTTCTGGAGTGTCTGAAGAGAGCTACTGTGTACTTATATCTAATAAATACATAAATAAATAATTAAATAAACATTTTTTAAAAAGGATAAAAAAGAAAGAAAGGCCAGGCAGGCCTGCCAACCTTATCTCTCTCTGTCTGTTTGTCTGTCTGATCCCTGAGAACTGGAGTTAGGCCACTATATAGTTGCTGGCAGTTGATCCCAGGTACTCTGGAAGAGGAGACAATGCTGTTAATTGTTGAGCTTTTTCAGTGGCCCCACCCTTCTTTAAATTTTCGAAGTATATGTGAGGCTGTGTTTATGTACATCATATGCAGACCATAAGAGGGATTTAGATTCTGCAGAATGTGACACCCTCTACTGGAGTGTCAGAGGACAGCTACAGTGTACTTATATCTAATAAATACATAAATAAATAAATAAATAAATAAATAAATAAATAAGTAAATAAACATTTTTTTAAAGGATAAGAAAGAAAGAAAGACCAGGCAGGCCTGCCATCCTTATCTCTGTCTGTCTGTCTGTCTGTCTGATCCCCTGTAACTGGAGATGGGCCACCATATAGGTGCTGGTAGTTGATCCCAGGTTCTCTGGAAGAGGACCCAATGCTGTTAATTGTTGAGCCTTTTCAGTGGCCCCACACATCTTTAAATTTTTAAGAAGTATATGTGAGTCTGTGTTTATGTACATCATATGCAGACCATAAGAGGGATTTAGATTTTCCTGAATTTGACACCCTCTTCTGGAGTGTCTGAAGACAGCTACTGTGTACTTATATATAATAAATAAATAAATAAATAAATAAATAAATAAATAAATAAACAGTTTTTTAAACAGGATAAGTAAGAAAGAAAGACCAGGCAGGCCTGCCATCCTTATCTCTGTCTGTCTGTCTGTCTGTCTGATTCCCTGGAACTGCAGATGGGCCACCATATAGTTGCTGGTAGTTGATCCCAGGTTCTATGGAAGAGGAGACAATGCTGTTAATTGTTGAGACCTTTCAGTGGTCCCATCCATCTTTAAATATTTAGAAGTATATGTGAGGCTGTGTTTATGTACATCATAAGCAGACCATAAGAGAGATTTAGATACTCCAGAATCTGACACCCTCTTCTAGAGTGTCTGAAGACAGCTACAGAATACTTATATGTAGTAAACAAAGAGATAAATAAATAAATAAATAAATAAATAAATAAACATTTTTTTTAAAAGGATAAGAAAGAAAGAAAGACCAGGCAGGCCTTCCATCTACATCTATGTCTGTCTGTCTGTCTGTCTATCTGATCCCCGGGAACTGGAGATGGGCCACCATATAGTTGCTGGTAGTTGATCCAAGGTTCTCTGGAAGAGGAGACAATGCTATTAATTGTTGAGCTCTTTCAGTGGCCCCACACTTCTTTGAATTTTTAGAAGTATACCTGAGGCTGTGTTTATGTACATCATATGCAGATTATAAGAGGATTTAGATTCTCCAGAAACTGACACCCTCTACTGGAGTGTCTAAAGACAGCTACAGTGTACTGATGTCTAATAAATACATAAATAAATAAATAATTAAACATTTTTAAAAGGATAAGAAAGAAAGAAAGACCAGGCAGGCCTGCCATTTTTATCTCTGTCTGTCTCTCTGTCTGGCTGACATCTGTCTGATACCCTGGAACTCGAGATGGGCCACCATATATTTGCTGGTATTTCATCCCAGGTTCTCTGGAGAGGAGACAATGCTGTTAATTGTTGAGCCCTTCCAGTGATCCCACCCATCTTTAATTGTTTAGAAGTATATGTGAGGCTGTGTTTATATACATCATATGCAGACCATAAGAGGGATTTAGATTCTCCAGAATCCTACACCCTCTTCTGGAGTGTCTGAAGACAGCTACAGTATACTTATATGTAATAAATACCTCAATAATTAAATAAATAAACATTTTTTTAAAAGGATAAGAAAAAAAGAAAGACCAGGCAGGCCTGCCATCCTTATCTCTGTCTGTCTGTCTGTCTGTCTGTCTGTCTGTCTGTCTGTCTGATCTCCTGTAACTGGAGATCGGCCACCATATAGTTGGTGGTAGTTGAACCCAGGTTCTCTGGAAGAGGAGACAATGCTGTTAATTGTTGAGCCCTTTCAGTGGCCCCACTCATCTTTAAATTTTTAGAAGATATCTGAGGCTGTGTTTATGTACATGATATGCAGATCATAAAAGAGATTTAGATTCTCCAGAAACTGACACCCTCTTCTGAAGTGACTGAAGACAGCTAATGTGTACTTATATCTAATAAACACATAAATAAATAAATATATAAATAAATAAATAAATAAACAAACATTTTTTAAAAAGGATAAGAAAGAAAGAAAGACCTGGCAGGCCTGTCATCCTTATCTCTATATGTCTGTCTATCTCTCTGTCTGATTCCCTGGAACTAGAGATGGGCCACCATATAGTTGCTGGTAGGTAATCCCAGGTTCTCTGGAAGAGGAGACAATGCTGGTAATTGTTGAGCCCTTTCAGTGGCCCCACCCATCCTTAAATTTTTAGAAGTGTATGTGAGGCTGTGTTTATGTACATCATATGCAGACCTTAAGAGGGATTTAGATATTCCAGAATCTGACACCCTCTTCTGGAGTGTCTGAAGACAGCTACAGTGTATTTATATCTAATAAATAAATAAATAAATAAATAAATAAATAAATAAATAAACATTTTTTAAAATGGATAAGAAATAAAGAAAGACCAGGCAGGCCTTCCATCCATATCTCTGTCTGTATGTCTGTCTGTCTGATCCCCTGGAACTTGAGATGGTCCATCACATACTTGCTGGTAGTTGATACCAGGTTCTCTGGAAGAGGAGACAATGCTGTTATTTGTTGAGCCCTTTAAGTGGCTCAACCCATCTTTAAATTTTTAGAAGTGTATGTGAGGCTGTGTTTATATACATCATATGCAGACCATAAGAGGGATTTAGATTCTCCAAAATCTTACAACCTCTTCTGGAGTGTCTGAAGACAGCTACAGTGTACTTATATCTAATAAATATATACATAAATAAATAAATAAACATTTTTTAAAAAGGATAAGAAAGAAAGAAAGACCAGGCAGTCCTGCCATTCTTATCTCTGTCTGTCTGTCTCTCTGTCTGTCTGATCCCCTGGAACTGGAGATGGGCCACCATATAGGTGCTGGTAGTTGATCCCAGGTTCTCTGGAAGAGCAGACAATGCTGTTAATTTTGAGCCCTTTCAGTGGCCCCACCCATTTTTAAATTTTTAAAAGTATATTTGAGTCTCTGTTTATGTACATCATATGCAGACCATAAGAGGGATGTAGATTCTCAGGAATCTGAAACCCTCTACTGGAGTATCTGAAGACAGCTACAGTGTACTTATATCGAATAAATACATAAATAAATAAATAAATAAATAAATAAATAAATAAATAAATAAATAAATAAACATTTTTTTAAAAAAATAAGAAAGAAACAAAGACCTGGCAGGCCTGCCATCCTTATCTCTGTCTGTCTGTTTGTCTGTTTGTCTGATCCTCTGATACTGGATATGGGCCACCATATAGTTGCTGGTAGTTGATCCCAGGTTCTCTGGAAGAGAAGACAATGCTGTTAATTGTTGAGACCTTTCAGTGGTCCCACACATCTTTAAATATTTAGAAGTGTATGTGAGGCTGTGTTTATGTACATCATATGCAGACCATAAGAGGGTTTTAGATTCTCCAGAATCTGACACCCTCTTCTGGAGTATCTGAAGACAGCTACAGTGTACTGATATCTAATAAATAAATAAATAGATGAATAAATAAATAAATAAATAAACATTTTTTTAAAAGGATAAGAAAGAAAGAAAGACCAGGCAGGCCTTCCCTCCATATCTCTGTCTGTATGTCTGTCTGTCTATCTGATCCCCGGGAACTGGAGATGGGCCACCATATAGATGCTGGTAGTTGATCCAAGGTTCTCTGGAAGAGGAGACAATGCTGTTAATTGTTGAGCCATTTCAGTGGCCCCACACTTCTTTAAATTTTTAGAAGTATACTTGAGGCTGTGTTTATGTACATCATATGCAGATTATAAGAGGATTTAGATTCTCCAGAATCAGACACCATCTACTGGAGTGTCTGAAGACAGCTACAGTGTACTTATATCTAATAAATACATAAATAAATAAATAAATAAATAAATAAATAAATAAATAAATAAACATTTTTTTAAAAGGATAAGAAAGAAAGAAAGAAAGACCAGGCAGGCCTGCCATCAATATCTCTGTCTGTCTGTCTGTCTGTCTATCTGATCCCCGGGAACTGGAGATGGGCCACCATATAGTTGCTCGTAGTTGATCCCAGGTCCTCTGGAAGAGGAGACAATGCTGTTAATGTTGAGCCCTTTCAGTGGCCCTACCCATCTTTAAATTTTTAGAAGTGTATGTGAGGCTGTGTTTATGTACATCATATGCACACCAGAAGAGGGATTTAGATTCATCAGAAAATGACACCCTCTTCTGGAGTGTCTGAAGACAGCTACAGTGTACTTATATCTAATAAATAAATAAATAAATAAATAAATAAATAAATAAACAAATAAACATTATTTAAACAGGATAAGAAAGAAAGAAAGACCAGGCAGGCCTTCCATCCATATCTCTATCTGTCTGTCTGTCCGTCTGTCTGTAATCTGATCTCCGGGAACTGGAGATGGGCCACCATATAGTTGCTAGTAGTTGTTCCCAGGTTCTCTGGAAGAGGAGACAATGCTGTTAATTTTTCAGCCCTTTCAGTGGCCCCACCCATCCTTAAATTTTTAGAAGTGTATGTGAGGCTGTGTTTATGTACATCATATGCAGACTTTAAGAGGGATTTAGATTGTCCAGAATCTGACACCCTCTTCTGGAGTGTCTGAAGACAGCTACAGTGTATTTATATCTAATAAATATATACATAAATAAATAAATAAATAAATAAATAAATAAATAAATAAACATTTTTTAAAAAGGATAAGAAAGAAAGAAAGACCAGGCAGGCCTGCCATCCTTATCTCTGTCTGTCTGTCTCTCTGTCTGTCTGATCCCCTGGAACTGGAGATGGGCCACCATATAGGTGCTGGTAGTTGATTCCAGGTTCTCTGAAAGAGGAGACAATACTGTTAATTGTTGAGCCCTTTCAGTGGCCCCACCCATCTTTAAATTTTTAGAAGTATATGTGAGTCTCTGTTTATGTACATCATATGCAGACCATAAGAGGGATTTAGATTCTCCAGTATCTGACACCCTCTTCTGGAGTGTCTGCAGACAGCTACAGTGTACTTATATCAAATAAATAAATAAATAAATAAATAAATCAATAAATAAATAAATAAATAAGTAAATAAACATTTTTTAAAAAGGATAAGAAAGAAAGAAAGACCAGGCAGGCCTGCCATCCTTATCTCTGTCTGTCTGTCTGTCTGTCTGTCTGATCCTCTGATACTGGATATGGGCCACCATATAGTTGCTGGTAGTTGATCCCAGGTTCTCTGGAAGAGGAGACAATGCTGTTAATTGTTGAGCCCTTTCAGTGGCCCCACCCATCTTTAAATTTTTAGAAGTGTATGTGAGGCTGTGTTTATGTACATCATATGCAGACCATAAAAGGGATTTAGATTCTCCAGAATCTGACACTCTCTTCTGGAGTGTCTGAAGACAGCTACAGTGTACTGATATCTAATAAATAAATAGATAAATAAATAAATAAATAAATAAATAAATAAACATTTTTTAAAATGGATAAGAAATAAAGAAAGACCAGGCAGGAGAGCCATCCTTATCTCTGTCTGTCTATCTGTCTATCTGATCCCCGGGAACTGGAGATGGGCCACCATATAGTTGCTGGTAGTTGATCCAAGGTTCTCTGGAAGAGGAGACCATGCTGTTAATTGTTGTGCCCTTTCAGTGGCCCCACACTTCTTTAAATTTTTAGAAGTATACCTTAGGCTGTGTTTATGTACATCTTATGCACATTATAAGAGGATTTAGATTCTCCAGAATCTGACACCATCTACTGGAGTGTCTAAAGACAGCTACAGTGTACTGATATCTAATAAATAAATAGATAAATAAATAAATAAATAAATAAATAAATAAACATTTTTTAAAATGGATAAGAAATAAAGAAAGACCAGGCAGGAGAGCCATCCTTATCTCTGTCTGTCTATCTGTCTGTCTGATCCCCTGGAACTGGAGATGGTCCATCATATACTTGCTGGTAGTTGACACCAGGTTCTCTGGAAGAGGAGACAATGCTGTTATTTGTTGAGCCCTTTAAGTGGCCCCACCCATCTTTAAATTTTTAGAAGTGTATGTGAGTCTCTGTTTATGTACATCATATGCATACCATAAGAGGGATATAGATTCTCCAGAATCTGACACCCTCTTCTGGAGTGTCTGAAGACAGCTACAGTGTACTTATATCTAATAAATATATACATAAATAAATAAATAAATAAATAAATAAATAAACATTTTTTGAAAAAGGATAAGAAAGAAAGAAAGACCAGGCAGGCCGTCCATCCATATCTCTGTCTGTCTGTCTGTCTGTCTATCTGATCCCCGGGAAATGGAGATGGGCCACCATATAGTTGCTGGTAGTGATCCAAGGTTCTCTGGAAGAGGAGACAATGCTGTTAATTGTTGAGCCCTTTCAGTGGCCCCACACTTCTTTAAATTTTTAGAAGTATACTTGAGGCTGTGTTTATGTACATCATATGCAGACCATAAGAGGGATTTAGATTCTCCAGAATCTGACACCCTCTACTGGAGTGTCTGAACAGCTACAGTGTACTTATATCTAATAAATATATACATAAATAAATAAATAAATAAATAAATAAATAAATAAATAAACATTTTTTGAAAAAGGATAAGAAAGAAAGAAAGACCAGGCAGGCCGTCCATCCATATCTCTGTCTGTCTGTCTGTCTGTTTGATACCCTGGAACTGGAGATTGGCCACTATATAGTTGTTGGTAGATCATCCGAGGCTCTCTGGAAGAGGAGACAATGCTGTTAATTGTTGAGTCCTTTCAGTGGCCCCACCCATCTTTAAATTTTTAGAAGTATATGTGAGTCTGTGTTTATGTACATCATATGCAGACCATAAGAGGGATTTAGATTTTCCTGAATTTGACACCCTCTTCTGGAGTGTCTGAAGACAGCTACTGTGTACTTATATATAATAAATAAATAAATATATAAATAAATAAATAAATAAATAAATAAATAAATAAACAAACATTTTTTTAAACAGGATAAGTAAGAAAGAAAGACCAGGTAGGCCTGCCATCCTTATCTCTGTCTGTCTGTCTGTCTGTCTGATCCCCTGGAACTGCAGATGGGCCACCATATAGTTGCTGGTAGTTGATCCCAGGTTCTCTGGAAGAGGAGACAATGATCTTAATTGTTGAGCCCTTTCAGTGGTCCCACCCATCTTTAAATTTTTAGAAGTATATGTGAGGCTGTGTTTAGGTACATCATGTGCAGACCATAAGAGGGATTTAGATTCTCCAGAATCTGAAACCCTCTTCTGGAGTGTCTGAAGACAGCTACTGTGTACTTATATCTAATAAATACATAAATAAATAATTAAATAAACATTTTTAAAAGGATAAGAAAGAAAGAAAAAAAAGGCAGGCCTGCCATCCTTAGCTCTGTCTGTCTGTCTGTCTGTCTGATCCCTGAGAACTGGAGATGGGACACCATATAGTTGCTGGTAGTTGATCCCAGGTTCTCTGGAAGAGGAGACAATGCTGTTAATTGTTGAGCTTTTTCAGTGGCCCCACCCTTCTTTAAATTTTTGAAGTATATGTGAGGCTGTGTTTATGTACATCATATGCAGATTATAAGAGGATTTAGATTCTCCAGAATCTGACACCCTCTACTGGAGTATCTGAAGACAGCTACAGTGTACTTATATCTAATAAATAAATAAAAATAAATAAATAAATAAATAAACATTTTTTAAAAGAATAAGAAAGAAAGAAAAACCAGGCAGGCCTGCCATTCTTATCTCTCTCTGTCTGACATCTGTCTGATGCCTGGAACTCGAGATGGGCCACCATATAGTTGCTGGTGGTTCATCCCAGGTTCTCTGGAAGAGGAGACAATGCTGTTAATTGTTGAGCCCTTCCAGTGACCCCACCCATCTTTAATTTTTTAGAAGTATATGTGAGGCTGTGTTTATATACATCATATACAGACCATAAGAGGGATTTAGATTCTCCAGAATCCTACACCCTCTTCTGGAGTGTCTGAAGACAGCTACAGTGTACTTATATCTAATAAATACATAGATAAATAAATAAATAAATAAATAAATAAACATTTTTTAAAAAGGATAAGAAAGAAAGAAAGACCAGGCAGGCCTTCCATCCATATCTCTGTCTGTCTGTCTGTCTGTCTATCTGATCCCCGGGAACTGGAGATGGGCCACCATATAGTTGCTGGTAGTTGATCCCAGGTTCTCTGGAAGAGGAGACAATGATGTTAATTGTTAAGCCCTTTCAGTGGCCCCACCCATCCTTAAATTTTTAGAAGTGTATGTGAGGCTGTGTTTATGTACATCATATGCAGACCTTAAGAGGGATTTAGATTGTCCAGAATCTAACACCCTTTTCTGGAGTGTCTGAAGACAGCTACAGTGTATTTATATCTAATAAATAAATAAATAAATAAATAAATAAATAAATAAATAAATAAACATTTTTTAAAAAGGATAATAAAGGAAGAAAAATCAGGCAGGCCTGCCATCCTTATCTCTGTCTGTCTGTCTGTCTGTCTGATCCCCTGGAACTGGAGATGGGCCACCATATAGGTGCTGGTAGTTGATCCCAGGTTCTCTGGAAGAGGAGACAATGCTGTTAATTGTTGAGCCCTTTCAGTGGCTCCACCCATCTTTAAATTTTTAGAAGTAAAGTTGAGGCTGTGTTTATGTACATCATATGCAGACCATAAGAGGGATTTAGGTTCTCCAGAATCTGACACCCTCCTCTGGATTGTTTGAAGACAGCTACAGTGTACTTATATTTAATAAATACATAAATAAATAAATAAACATTTTTTAAAAATGATAAGAAAGAAAGAAAGACCAGGCAGGCCTGCCATCCTTATGTCTGTCTGTCTGTATGTCTGTCTGTCTGTCTATCTGATCCCCTGGAATTGGAGATGGGTCATCATATAGTTGCTGGTGGTTGATCCCAGATTCTCTGGAAGAGGAGACAATGCACTTAATTGTTGAGCCATCTCCGTGGACCAACCCATCTTTAAATTTTTAGAAGTAAATGTGAGGCTGTGTTTATGTACATCATATGCAGACCATAAGAGGGATTTAGATTCTCCAGAATCCGGCACCCTCTTCTTGAGTGTCTCAAGACAGATACAGTGTCCTTGTATCTAATAAATAAATAAATAAATAAATAAATAAATAAATAAATAAATAAACATTTTATAAAAAGGATAATAAAGAAAGAAAGACCATGCAGGCCTCCCACTTTGTCTGTCTGTCTGTCTGTCTGTCTATCTGTCAGATCCCCTGGAAATGGAGATGGGCCACCATATAGTTGCTGGTAGTTGACACCAGGTTCTCCTGAAGAGGAGACAATGCTGTTAATTGTTGAGCCCTTTCAGTGGCCCCACCCAACTTTAAATTTTTAGAAGTATATGTGAGGCTGTGTTTATGTACATCATATGCAGACCATAAGAGGGATATAGATTCTCCAGAATCTGACACCCTCTTCTGGAGTGTCTGAAGACAGCTACAGTGTACTTATATCTAATAAATAAATAAATAAATAAACATTTTTTTATAAAGGATAAGAAAGAAAGAAAAACCAGGCAGGCCTGCCATCCTTATCTTTGTCTTTCTGTCTGTCTCTCTGTCTGATCCCCTGGAAGTGGAGATGGGCCACCATATAGTTGCTGGTAGTTGATCCCAGGTCCTCTGGAAGAGGAGACAATGCTGTTAATTGTTGAGCCCTTTCAGTGGCCCCACCCATCTTTAATTTTTAGAAGTAAATGTGAGGCTGTGTTTATGCACATCATATTCAGACCTTAAGAGGAATTTAGATTCTCCAGAATATGACACCGACTTTTGGAGTGTCTAAGACTGATACAGTGTACTTATATCTAATAAATACATAAATAAATAAATAAATAAATAAACATATTTTAAAATCGATTAGAAAGAAAGAAAGACCAGGCAGGCCTGCCATCCTTATCTCTATCTGTCTGTCTGTCTGTCTGATCCCCTGGAACTGGAGATGGGTCACCATAGAGTTGCTGGTAGTTGATCCCAGTTTCTCTGTAAGAGGAGACAATGCTGTTAATTGTTGAGCACTTTCAGTGGCCCCACCCATCTTTAAATTTATAGAAGTATAGGTAAGGCTGTGTTTATGTACCGAATATGCAGACAATAAAAGGGATTTATATTCTCCTGATTCTGACACCCTCTTCTGGAGTGTCTGAAGACAGCTACAGTGTACTTATATCTAATAAATACATACATACCTATATAAATAAATAAATAAATAAACATTTTCAAAAGGATAAGAAATAAAGAAAGACCAGGCAGGCTTGCAATCCTTATCTCTGTCTGTCTGTCTGTCTATCTGTCTGAATCCCTGGAACTGCAGATGGGCCTCCATATAGTTGCTGGTAGTTGATCCCAGGCTCTCTGGAAGAGGAGACAATGCTGTTAATTGTTGAGCATTTTCAGTGGCCCCACCCATCTTGAAATTTTTAGAAGTAAAGTTGAGGCTGTGTTTATGTACATCATATGCAGACCATAAGAGGGATTTAGATTCTCCAGAATCTGACACCCTCTTCTGGAGTGTCTGAAGACAACTACAGTGTACTTATATCTAATAAATACATAAATAAATAAATAAATAAATAAATAAATAAATAAATAAACATTTTTTTAAAAGGATAAGAAAGAAATAAAGACAAGGCAGGCCTGCCATCCTTATCTCTGTCTGTCTGTATGTCTGTCTGCCTGTCTATCTAATCCCATGGAACTAGAGATGGGTCACCATATAGTTGCTGGTAGTTGATCCCAGATTCTCTGGAAGAGGAGACAATGCCGTTAATTGTTGAGCCCTCTCAGTGGCCCCACCCATCTTTAAATTTTTAGAAGTAAATGTGAGGCTGTGTTTATGTACATCATATGCAGACCATAAGAGGGATTTAGATTTTCCAGAATCTGACATCCTCTTCTGGAGTGTCTGAAGACAGCTACAGTGTACTTATATCTAATAAATACATAAATAAATAAATAAACATTTTTAAAAAGGATAAGAAAGAAAGAAAGACCAGGTAGGCCTGCCACCTTGTGTGTCTTTCTGTCTGTCTGTCTATCTCTCACATCCACTGGAACTGGAGATGGGCCACAATATTGTTGCTGGTAGTTGATCCCAGGTTTTCTGGAAGAGGAGACAAGGCTGTTAATTTTTGAGCCCTTTCAGTGGCCCCAACCATCTTTAAATTTTTAGAAGTATATGTGAGGCTGTGTTTATGTACATCATATGCAGACCATAAGAGGGATATAGATTATACAGAACCTCACACCCTCTTCTGGAGTGTCTGAAGACAGCTACAGTGTTCGTATATCTAATAAATAAATAAATAAATAAATAAATAAATAAATAAAGAAGTAAATAAATAAATAAATAAATAAATAAACATTTTTTAAAAAGGATAAGAAAGAAAGAAAAACCAGGCAGGCCTGCCATCCTTATCTTTGTCTGTCTGTCTGTCTCTCTGTCTGTCTGTATGTCTGATCCCCTAGAAATGGAGATGGGCCACCATATAGTTGCTGGTAGTTGATCCCAGGTCCTCTGTAAGAGGAGACAATGCTGTTAATTGTTGAGCCCTTTCAGTGGCCCCACCCATCTTTGAATTTTTAGAAGTAAATGTGACGCTGTGTTTATGTACATCATATTCAGACCATAAGAGGGTTTAAATTCTGCAGAATCTGACACAGTCTTTTGGAGTATCTAAGACGGATACAGTGTACTTATATCTAATAAATACATAAATACATAAATAAACATTTTGTAAAATCGATTAGAAAGAAAGAAAGACCAGGCAGGCCTCCCATCCTTATCTCTGTCTGTCTGTCTGTCTGATCCCCTGGAACTGGAGATGGGCCACCATAGAGTTGCTGATAGTTGATCACAGGTTCTCTGGAAGAGAAGACAATGCTGTTATTTGTTGAGCCCTTTCGTTGCCCACCCATCTTTAAATTTTTAGAAGTATATGTAAGGCTGTGGTTATGTACCGAATATGCAGATCATAAGAGGGATTTAGATTCTCCAGAATCTGACACCCTCTTCTGGAGTGTCTGAAGACAGCTACAATGTACTTATATCTAATAAATTCATAAATAAACAAATAAACATTTTTTAAAAAGGATAATAAAGAAAGAGAGACCAGGCAGGCCTGCCATTCTTGTCTGTCTGTCTGTCTGTCTGATCCCCGGAACTGGAGATGGGCCACCATATAATTGCTGGTAGTTGATCCCAGGTTCTCTGGAAGAGGAGACAATGCTGTTAATTGTTGAGCCGTTTCAGTGGCCCCACCCATCTTTAAGTTTTTAGAAGTATATGTAAGGCTGTGTTTATGTACATCATATGCAGATCATAAGAGGGATATAGATTCTCCAAAATCTGACACCCTCTTCTGGAGTGTTTGAAGACAGCTACAGTGTACTTATATCTAATAAATACATACATAAATTAATAAACATTTTTAAAAAGGATAAGAAAGAAAGAAAGACCAGGCAGGCCTGCCACCTTGTGTGTCTGTCTGTCTGTCTCTCTATCTGTCAGATCCCCTGGAAGTGGAGATGGGCCACCATATAGTTGCTGGTAGTTGATCCCAGGTACTCTGGAAGAGGAGACAATGCTGTTAGTTGTTGAGCCCTTTCAGTAGCCCCACCCATCTTTAAATTTTTAGAAGTATATGTGAGGCTGTGTTTATGTACATCATATGCAGACCATAAGAGGGATTTAGATTCTCCAGGATCTGACACCCTCTTCTGGATTGTCTGAAGACAGCTACAGTGTAATTATATCTAATAAATAAATAAATAAATAAATAATAAATAAATAAATAAATAAATACATACATACATACATACATACATAAATAAATAAACATTTTTTAAAAGGATAAGAAAGAAAGAAAGACCAGGCAGGCCTACCATCCTTATCTCTGTCTGTCTGTCTGTCTGTCTGATCCCCTGGAACTAAAGACGGGCCACCATATAGTTGCTTGTAGTTGATCCCAGGTTCTCTGGAAGAGGAGTCAATGCTGTTAATTATTGAGCCCTTTCAGGGACCCCACCCATCTTTAAATTTTTAGATATATATGTGAGGCTGTGTATATGTACATCATATGCAGACCAGAAGAGGGATTTATATTCTCCAGAATCTGACACCCTCTTCTGGAGTGACTGAAGTCAGCTACATTGTACTTATATCTAATAAATAAATAAATAAATAAATAAATAAATAAATAAATAAATAAATAAATAAATAAACATTTTTAAAAAAAGGATAAGAAAGAAAGAAAGAAAGAAAGAAAGAAAGAAAGAAAGAAAGAAAGAAAGAAAGAAAGAAAGAAAGACCAGGCAGACCTGCCATCCTTATCTCTGTCTGTCTGTCTGTCTGTCTGTCTTTCTGATCCCCTGGAACTGGAGGTGGGCCACCATATAGTTGCTGGTATTTGATCCCAGGTTCTCTGGAACAGGAGACAATGCTGTTAATTGTTGAGCCCTTTCAGTTGCCCCACCCATCTTTAAATTTTTAGAATTATATGTGAGGCTGTGTTTATGTACATCATATGCAGACCATAAGAGGGATTTAGATTCACCAGAATCTGACACATTCTTCTGGAGTGTGTGAAGACAGATACAGTGTACTTATATCTAATAAATAAATAAATAAATAAATAAATAAATAAATAAATAAATACATAAACATTTTGTAAAAAGGATAAGAAAGAAAGAAAGGACAGGTAGGCCTGCCACCTTTATCCTTGTCTGTCTTCTCTCTGTCTGTCTTTCTGATCCCCGGGAACTGGAAATGGGCCACCATATAGTTGATGGTAGTTGATCCCAGGTTCTCTGGAAGTGGAGACAATGCTGTTAATTGTTGAGCCCTTTCAGTGCCCCCACCCATCTTTAAATTTTTAAAAGTATATGGGAGGCTATGTTTATGTACCTCATATGCAGACAATAAGGGGGATTTAGATTCTCCAGAATTTGACACCCTCTTCTGGAGTGTCTGAAGACAGCTATAGTGTACTTATATGTAATATATACATAAATAAATAAATAAACATTTTTTAAAAAAGGATAAGAAAGAAAGAAAGACCAGGCAGGCCTGCCATCTTTATCCTTACTGTCTGTTTGTCTGTCTGTCTGATCCCTGGGCACTGGAGATTAGCCACTATATACTTGCTTGTAGTTGATCCCAGGTTCTCTGGAAGAGGAGACAATGCTGTTAATTTGAGCCCTATCAGTGGCCCCACCCATCTTTAAATTTTTAGAAGTATATGTGAGGCTGTGTTTATGTACATCATATGCAGACCATAAGAGGGTTTTAGATTCTCCAATTTCTGACACCCTCTTCTGGAGTGTCTGAAGACAGCTACAGTGTACTTATATCTAATAAATACATAAATAAATAAATAAATAAATAAATAAATAAATAAATAAATAAATATATAAATTTTTTTTAAAAAGGATAAGAAAGAAAGAAAGAACGGGCAGGCCTGCCATCCTTATATCTGTCTGTCTGTCTGTCTGTCTGTCTGTCTGTCTGTCTGTCTGATACCCTGGAACTGGAGATGGGCCACCATATAGTTGCTGGTAGTTGATCCCAGGTTCTATGGAACAGGAGACAATGCTGTTAATTGTTGAGCCCTTTCAGTGGCCCCACCCATCTTTAAATTTTTAGAAGTATATGTGAGGCTGTGTTTATGTACATCATATGCAGACCATAAGAGGGATTTAGATTCTCCTCAATCTGACACCCTCTTCTGGAGTGTCAGAAGACAGCTACAGTGTACTTATATCTAATAAATAAATAAATAAATAAACATTTTAAAGGGATAAGAAAGAAAGAAAGAACAGGCAGGCCTGCGATCCTTATCTCTTCTGTCTGTCAGTCTGTCTGTCTGATCCCCTGGAACTGGAGATGGGCCACCATATAGTTGCTGGTAGTTGATCCCAGGTTCTCTGGAAGAGGATACAATGCTGTTAATTGTTGATCCCTTTCAGTGGCCCCACTCATCTTTAAATTTTTAGAGGTGTATGTGAGGCTGTGTTTATGTACATCATATTCAGACCATAAGAGGGATTTAGATTTTCCAGAATCTGACACCCTCTTCTAGAGTGTCTGAAGACAGGTACAGTGTACTTAAAAATAATAAATACATACATAAATAAATAAATAAGTAAATAAATATATAAATAAATAAATAAACATTTTTTAAAAATGATAAGAAAAAAAGAAAGACCAGGCAGGCCTGCCATCCTTATCTCTGTCTCTCTGTCTGTCTCTCTGTCTGATCCCCTGGAACTGGAGATGGGCCACCATATAGTTGCTGGTAGTTGATCCCAGGTTCTCTGGAAGAGGAGACAATGCTGTTAATTGTTGAGCCCTTTCAGTGCCCCACAAATCTTTAAATTGTTGGAAGTAAATGTGAGTCTGTGTTTATGTACATCATATGCAGACCATAAGAGGGATTTAGATTCTCCAGAATCTGACAACTTCTTCTGGAGTGTCTGAAGACCTCTACAGTGTACTTTTATCTAATAAATACATAAATAAATAAATAAATAAATAAATAAATAAATAAATAAACATTTTTTAAAAAGGACAAGAAAGAACGAAAAACCAGGCAGGCCTGCCATCCTTGACTGTTTGTCTGTCTGTCTGTCTGAAACCCTGGAACTTAAGATGGGCCACCATATAGTTGCTCGTAGTTGATCCCAGGTTCTCTGGAAGAGGAGACAATGCTGTTAATTGTCGAGCCCATTCAGTGGGCCCACACATCTTTAAATTTTTGGAAGTAATTGTGAGTCTGTGTTTATGTACATCATATGCAGACCATAAGAGGGATTTAGATTCTCCAGAATCTGACACGCTCTTCTGGAGTGTCTGAAGACAGCTACAGTGTACTTATATCTACTAAATATATAAATAAATAAATAAATAAATAAATAAATAAATAAATAAATAAATAAATACATAATACATACATACATACATACATAAATAAACATTTTTTAAAAAGGATAAGAAAGAAAGAAAGACCAGGCAGGCCTACCATCCTTATATCTGTCTGTCTGTCTGTCTGTCTGATCCCCTGGAACTAAAGACGGGCCACCATATAGTTGCTCGTTGTTGATCCCAGGTTCTCTGGAAGAGGAGTCAATGCTGTTAATTATTGAGCCCTTTCAGGGGCCCCACCCATCTTTAAATTTTTAGAAGTATATGTGAGGCTGTGTTTATGTACATCATATGCAGACCATAAGAGGGATTTATATTCTACAGAATCTGACACCCTCTTCTCGAGTGACTGAAGACAGATACAGTGTACTTATATCTAATAAATAAATAAATAAATAAATAAATAAATAAATAAATAAATAAACATTTTTTAAAAAGGATAAGAAAGAAAGAAAGACCAGGTAGGCCTGCCACCTTTATCCTTCTCTGTCTGTCTCTCTGTCTGTCTGTCTGATCCCCGGGAACTGGAGATGGGCCACCATATAGTTGATGGTAGTTGATCCCAGGTTCTCTGGAAGTGGAGACAATGCTGTTAATTGTTGAGCCCTTTCAGTGCCCCCACCCATCTTTAAATTTTTAAAAGTATATGGGAGGCTATGTTTATGTACCTCATATGCAGACAATAAGGGGGATTTAGATTCTCCAGAATTTGACACCCTCTTCTGGAGTGTCTGAAGACAGCTATAGTGTACTTATATGTAATATATACATAAATAAATAAATAAACATTTTTTAAAAAAGGATAAGAAAGAAAGAAAGACCAGGCAGGCCTGCCATCTTTATCCTTACTGTCTGTTTGTCTGTCTGTCTGATCCCTGGGCACTGGAGATTAGCCACTATATACTTGCTTGTAGTTGATCCCAGGTTCTCTGGAAGAGGAGACAATGCTGTTAATTTGAGCCCTATCAGTGGCCCCACCCATCTTTAAATTTTTAGAAGTATATGTGAGGCTGTGTTTATGTACATCATATGCAGACCATAAGAGGGTTTTAGATTCTCCAATTTCTGACACCCTCTTCTGGAGTGTCTGAAGACAGCTACAGTGTACTTATATCTAATAAATACATAAATAAATAAATAAATAAATAAATAAATAAATAAATAAATATATAAATTTTTTTTAAAAAGGATAAGAAAGAAGGAAAGAACGGGCAGGCCTGCCATCCTTATATCTGTCTGTCTGTCTGTCTGTCTGTCTGTCTGTCTGTCTGATACCCTGGAACTGGAGATGGGCCACCATATAGTTGCTGGTAGTTGATCCCAGGTTCTATGGAACAGGAGACAATGCTGTTAATTGTTGAGCCCTTTCAGTGGCCCCACCCATCTTTAAATTTTTAGAAGTATATGTGAGGCTGTGTTTATGTACATCATATGCAGACCATAAGAGGGATTTAGATTCTCCTCAATCTGACACCCTCTTCTGGAGTGTCAGAAGACAGCTACAGTGTACTTATATCTAATAAATAAATAAATAAATAAACATTTTAAAGGGATAAGAAAGAAAGAAAGAACAGGCAGGCCTGCGATCCTTATCTCTTCTGTCTGTCAGTCTGTCTGTCTGATCCCCTGGAACTGGAGATGGGCCACCATATAGTTGCTGGTAGTTGATCCCAGGTTCTCTGGAAGAGGATACAATGCTGTTAATTGTTGAGCCCTTTCAGTGGCCCCACTCATCTTTAAATTTTTAGAGGTGTATGTGAGGCTGTGTTTATGTACATCATATTCAGACCATAAGAGGGATTTAGATTCTCCAGAATCTGACACCCTCTTCTAGAGTGTCTGAAGACAGGTACAGTGTACTTAAAAATAATAAATACATACATAAATAAATAAATAAGTAAATAAATATATAAATAAATAAATAAACATTTTTTAAAAATGATAAGAAAAAAAGAAAGACCAGGCAGGCCTGCCATCCTTATCTCTGTCTCTCTGTCTGTCTCTCTGTCTGATCCCCTGGAACTGGAGATGGGCCACCATATAGTTGCTGGTAGTTGATCCCAGGTTCTCTGGAAGAGGAGACAATGCTGTTAATTGTTGAGCCCTTTCAGTGCCCCACAAATCTTTAAATTGTTGGAAGTAAATGTGAGTCTGTGTTTATGTACATCATATGCAGACCATAAGAGGGATTTAGATTCTCCAGAATCTGACAACTTCTTCTGGAGTGTCTGAAGACCTCTACAGTGTACTTTTATCTAATAAATACATAAATAAATAAATAAATAAATAAATAAATAAATAAATAAATAAACATTTTTTAAAAAGGACAAGAAAGAACGAAAAACCAGGCAGGCCTGCCATCCTTGACTGTTTGTCTGTCTGTCTGTCTGAAACCCTGGAACTTAAGATGGGCCACCATATAGTTGCTCGTAGTTGATCCCAGGTTCTCTGGAAGAGGAGACAATGCTGTTAATTGTCGAGCCCATTCAGTGGGCCCACACATCTTTAAATTTTTGGAAGTAATTGTGAGTCTGTGTTTATGTACATCATATGCAGACCATAAGAGGGATTTAGATTCTCCAGAATCTGACACGCTCTTCTGGAGTGTCTGAAGACAGCTACAGTGTACTTATATCTACTAAATATATAAATAAATAAATAAATAAATAAATAAATAAATAAATAAATAAATAAATACATAATACATACATACATACATACATAAATAAACATTTTTTAAAAAGGATAAGAAAGAAAGAAAGACCAGGCAGGCCTACCATCCTTATATCTGTCTGTCTGTCTGTCTGTCTGATCCCCTGGAACTAAAGACGGGCCACCATATAGTTGCTCGTTGTTGATCCCAGGTTCTCTGGAAGAGGAGTCAATGCTGTTAATTATTGAGCCCTTTCAGGGGCCCCACCCATCTTTAAATTTTTAGAAGTATATGTGAGGCTGTGTTTATGTACATCATATGCAGACCATAAGAGGGATTTATATTCTACAGAATCTGACACCCTCTTCTCGAGTGACTGAAGACAGATACAGTGTACTTATATCTAATAAATAAATAAATAAATAAATAAATAAATAAATAAATAAACATTTTTTAAAAAGGATAAGAAAGAAAGAAAGACCAGGTAGGCCTGCCACCTTTATCCTTCTCTGTCTGTCTCTCTGTCTGTCTGTCTGATCCCCGGGAACTGGAGATGGGCCACCATATAGTTGATGGTAGTTGATCCCAGGTTCTCTGGAAGTGGAGACAATGCTGTTAATTGTTGAGCCCTTTCAGTGGCCCCACCCATCTTTAAATTTTAGAAGTATATGGGAGGCTGTGTTTATGTACCTCATATGCAGACAATAAGGGGGATTTAGATTCTCCAGAATCTGAAACCCTCTTCTGGAGTGTCTGAAGACAGCTATAGTGTACTTATATGTAAAAAATACATAAATAAATAAATAAATAAACATTTTTTAAAAAAGGATAAGAAAGAAAGAAAGACCAGGCAGGCCTGCCATCTTTATCCTTGTCTGTCTGTCTGTCTGCTTGTCTGATCCCTGGGCACTGGAGATGAGCCACCATATAGTTGCTTGTAGTTGATCCCAGGTTCTCTGGAAGAGGATACAATGCTGTTAATTTGAGCCCTATCAGTGGCCCCACCCATCTTTAAATTTTTAGAAGTAAATGTGAGGCTGTGTTTATGTACATCATATTCAGACCTTAAGAGGGATTTAGATTCTCCAGAATATGACACCGACTTTTGGAGTGTCTAAGACTGATACAGTGTACTTATATCTAATAAATACATAAATAAATAAATAAACATTTTTTAAAATCGATTAGAAAGAAAGAAAGACCAGGCAGGCCTGCCATCCTTATCTCTGTCTGTCTGTCTGTCTGATCCCCTAGAACTGGAGATGGGCCACCATATAGTTGCTGGTAGTTGATCCCAAGTTCTCTGGAAAAGGGACAATGCTGTTAATTGTTGAGCCCTTTCAGTGGCCCCACACATTTTTAAATTTTTGGAAGTAAATGTGAGTCTGTGTTTATGTACATATATGCAGACCATAAGAGGGATTTATATTCTCCAGAATCTGACACCCTCTTCTGGAGTGTCTGAAGACAGCTACAGTGTACTTATATCTAATAAATACATAAATAAATAAATAAATAAATAAATAAATAAATAAATAATTATTTTTTAAAAATGATAAGAAAAAAAGAAAGACCAGGTAGGCCTGCCATCCTAATATCTGTCTGTCTGTCTGTCTGTCTGATCTCCTGGAACTGGAGATGGGCCACCATATAGTTGCTTGTAGTTGATCCCAGGTTCTCTGGAAGAGGAGACAATGCTGTTAATTGTTGAGCCCTTTCAGTGGCCCCACCCATCTTTAAATTTTTAGAAGTATATGTGAGGCTGTGTTTATGTCCATCATATGCAGACCATGAGAGGGATTTAGATTCTCCAGAATCTGACATTCTCTTCTGGAGTGTCTAAAGGCAGCTACAGGGTACTTATATCTAATAAATAAATAAATAAATAAATAAATAAATAAATAAATAAATAAATAAATAAATAAAAACCATTTTTTGAAAAGGATAAGAAAAAAAGAAAGACCAGGCAGGCCTGCCATCCTTATCTCTGTCTGTCTGTCTTTCTGTCTGTCTGATCTCCTGGAACTGGAGTTGGGCCACCATATAGTTGCTGGTAGTTGATCCCAGGTTCTCTAGAAGAGGAGACAATGCTGTTAATTGTTGAGCCCTTTCAGTTGCCTCAGCCATCTTTAAATTTTTAGAAGTATATGTGAGGCTGTGTTTATGTACATCATATGAAGACCATAAGAGGGATTTAGATTCTCCAGAATAATACACCCTCTTCTCTAGTGTCTGAAGACAGCTACAGTGTACTTATATCTAATAAATAAATGAATAAATACATAAATAAATAAATAAATAAATAAATAAATAAATAAATAAGTAAACATTTTTTAAAAAGGGTAAGAAAGAAAGAAAGACCAGGCAGGCCTGCCATCCTTATTTCTGACTGTCTGTCTGTCAGTCTGATCCCCTGGAACTGGAGATGGGCCACCATATAGTTGCTGGTAGTTGATCCCAGGTTTTCTGGAAAAGGGACAATGCTGTTAATTGTTGAGCCCTTTCAGTGTCCCCACACATTTTTAAATTTTTGGAAGTAAATATGAGTCTGTGTTTATGTACATCATATGCAGACCATAAGAGGGATTTATATTCTCCAGAATCTGACACCCTCTTCTGGAGTGTCTGAAGACAGCTACAGTGTACTTATATCTAATAAATAAATAAATAAATAAATAAATAAATAATCATTTTTTAAAAATGATAAGAAAAAAAGAAAGACCAGGCAGGCCTGCCATCCTTATATCTGTCTGTCTGTCTATCTGTCTGATCTCCTGGAACTGGAGATGGGCCACCATATAGTTGTTGTTAGTTGATCCCAGGTTCTCTGGAAGAGGAGACAATGCTGTTAATTGTTGATCCCTTTTAGTGGCCCCACCCATCTTTAAATGTTTAGAAGTATATGAGAGGCTGTTTTTATGTACATCATATGCAGACCATAAGAGGGATTTAGATTTTCCAGAATCTGACATTCTCTTCTGGAGTGTCTGAAGGCAGCTACAGGGTACTTATATCTAATAAATAAATGAATAAATAAATAAATAAATAAATAAATAAAATATTTTTTAAAAGGATAAGAAATAAAGAAAGACCAGGCAGGCCTGCCATCCTTATGTCTGTCTGTCTGTCTGTCTTTCTGATCCCCTGGAACTGGAGATGGGCCACCATATAGTTGCTGTTAGTTGATCCCAGGTTTTCTGGAAGAGGAGACAATTCTGTTAATTGTTGAACCCTTTCAGTTGCCCCACCCATCTATAAATTTTTAGAAGTATATGTGAGGCTGTGTTTATGTACATCATATGCAGCCCATAAGAGGGATTTAGATTCTGCAGAATCTTACACCCTTTTCTGGATTGTCTGAAGACAGCTACAGTGTACTTATATCTAATAAATACATAAATAAATAAATAAACATTTTTTAAAAAGGATAAGAAAGAAAGAAAGAACTGGCAGGCCTGCCATCCTTATCTCTGTCTGTATGTCTGTCTGTCATATCCCCGGGAACTGGAGATGGGCCACCATATAGTTGCTGATAGTTGATCCCAGTTTCTCTGGAAGAGGAGACAATGCTGTTAATTTTTGAGCCCTTTCTGTGGCCTCAGCCATCTTTAAATTTTTAGAAGTATATGTGAGTCTGTGTTTATGTACATCATATGCAGACCATAAGAGGGATTTAGATTCTCCAGAATATTACACCCTCTTCTGAAGTGTCCGAAGACAGCTACAGTGTACTTATATCTATAAATACATGAATAAATAAATAAACATTTTTTAAAAAGGATAAGAAAGAAAAAAACCAGGCAGGCCTGCCATCCTTGACTGTTTGTCTGTCTGTCTGTCGGAAACCCTGGAACTGGAGATGGGCCACCATATAGTTGCTGGTAGTTGATCCCAGGTTCTCTGGAAGAGGAGACAATGCTGTTAATTGTTGAGCCCTTTCAGTGGCGCCACACATTTTTAAATTTTTAGAAGTATATGTGAGGCTGTGTTTATGTACATCATATGCGGACCATAAGAGGGATTTAGATTCTCCAGAATCTGACACCCTCTTCTGGTGTGTCTGAAGACAGCTACGGTGTACTTATATCTAATAAATACATAAATACATACATAAATAAATAAATAAATAAATAAATAAATAAATAAAATATTTTTTGTAAAGGATAAGAAAAAAAGAAAGACCAGGCAGGCCTGCCATCCTTATCTCTGTCTGTCTGTCTTTCTGTTTGTCTGATCTCCTGGAACTGGAGATGGGCCACCATATAGTTGCTGGTAGTTGATCCCAGGTTCTCTGGAAGAGGAGACAATGCTGTTAATTGTTGAGCCCTTTCAGTGGCCTCAGCCATCTTTAAATCTTTAGAAGTATATGTGAGGCTGTGTTTATGTACATCATATGCAGACCATAAGAGGGATTTAGATTCTCCAGAATCTGACACCCTCTTCTGAAGTGTCTGAAGACAGCTACATTGTACTTATATCTAATAAATACATAAATAAATAAATAAATAAACATTTTTAAAAAGGATAAGAAAGAAAGAAAGACCAGGCAGGCCTGCCATCCTTATCTATGTCTGTCTGTCTGTCTCTCTGTCTGATCCCCTGGAACTGGAGATGGGCCACCATATAGTTGCTTGTAGTTGATCCCAGGTTCTCTGGAAGAGGAGACAATGCTGTTAATTGTTGAGCCCTTTCAGTGACCCCATCCATCTTTAAATTTTTAGAAGTATATGTGAGGCTGTGTTTATGTACATCATATGCAGACCATAAGAGGGATTTAGATTCTCCAGAATCTGACACCCTATTCTGGAGTGTCTGAAGACAGCTACAGTGTACTTATATCTAAAAAATACATACATAAATAAATAAATAAATAAATAAATAAATAAATAAATAAATAAATAAAATATTTTTTAAAAGGATAAGAAATAAAGAAAGACCAGGCAGGCCTGCCATCCTTATGTCTGTCTGTCTGTCTGTCTTTCTGATCCCCTGAAACTGGAGATGTGCCACCATATAGTTGCTGTTAGTTGATCCCAGGTTTTCTGGAAGAGGAGACAATTCTGTTAATTGTTGAGCCCTTTCAGTGGCCCCACCCATCTATAAATTTTTAGAAGTATATGTGAGGCTGTGTTTATGTACATCATATGCAGCCCATAAGAGGGATTTAGATTCTCCAGAATCTTACACCCTTTTCTGGAGTGTCTAAAGACAGCTACAGTGTACTTATATCTATTTAAATAAATAAATAAATAAATAAATAAATAAATAAATAAATAAATAAATAAATAAATAAACATTTTTTAAAAGGGATAAGAAAGAAAGAAAAACCAGGCAGGCCTGCCATACTTGTCTGTCTGTCTTACTGTCTTGCCTAGCCACTTGCCTAGCCTAGCCTAGCCTAGCCTCTTGTGTAGCCTAATCTAGCCCCTTGCCTAGCCTAGCCCTGCCTATCCCTGTCTTTAACAAGGCTGGCCTCGAACTCAAAAACTGACTGCCTCTCCCTCCAGAGTGCTCTCATTAAGAGCTCGAGCCACCACTGACTGTTGGGTTTTCTAAGTCTTACATAGGTATGGTCTGTTTCTCAGCTGTGAAACCGTAATTAACACATGTAGTCTGTCCTAGGTCAGCCATAGCTACAGACTGAGGCCTTTTCTAAAACAAAACAAAAGAAAACAAAAAATAGAAATAATAAAATAAATAAATTAAGCAATCACATGATATCTTTTCTTTCTTTCAATGATACTCAGAGCTTGAAGCAGTTCACCCATGAGACCTCAGCTCCGGACATTGAGGCTGTTACCCTAACAAGTATTATGGCTGAACCTGAGGGGTTCTACTGCTGATTTTTGTCCCCCACTTTAAAAAAATAGTTGTTTTCAAAGGCTGCAGGTTCTTAGCCCTGTTCCTTGTTACAGTTGAGTCACAGCCCTGAATGTTCAGTGGTAGTTAAAGGCACTGAGAAGGGCTTCCTATAGACATAAAAGACCAAGTCTTTGTTATTAAAAAGTTAATCTGGATTCCCCCACCCCCTGGCATCCTTAGAATTCCTAGAAAGGAAGGCAGGGACCTGGGCAGAAGGGTGCAAGTCTACTGCTGTTTGTAAGTGGTAACAGAAAGCTTTCTCTTTTTGGTACCCTACCCCAAGTTACATTGTCACTTCTTTTTCCTAGTTGTTGTTTTGTCGGTTTGTATTCTCAACATAGCCCCTTTTCCTTCCTAACCTTGGCTGTCCTGAACCTTACTGTCCTTGAACTCAGTGATTTGCCTGTCTTGCTGGGATGAAACTGTGAGCTACCATCCAGAAGGAAGCACCCTGCTGAGGTTAGATTGGGGTCTCTTCCATTTTCCTCTATGAACATGCATATGGCAGGCCTGTTCTTTCTTTTTACTTTTCCTTTTCTTTTTAAAGATTTATTTATTTATTATATCAAAGTATGCTGTAGCTATGTTCAGACACTCCAGAAGAGGGTGTCAGATGCTGAAGAATCTAAATCATTCTTATTGTCTGCATATGATGTATATAAACACAGCCTAACATATACTCAAAAAAAAAAAAGAAAGAAAGAAAGAAAGATGTGGCTACAGAGAGGGCTCAACAATTAAGAGCATTGTCTCCTCTTCCAGAGAACCTGGGCTCAATTACCAGTATATATATATGGTGGCCCATCTCCAGTTCCAGGGGATCTATTACTCTGTTCTGGAGTCTGTGGGCACAGCATACACATGCAAAACATTCTTACACTAAAAATAAAATAGATCATTGAGAGAGAGGAGAGAGAGTGGGTGAGAGAGAGGGGAGGTAATTATAACTCCTGACGAGTTTGAAGACCTGAGCTTCATCACTCACACAAATAAATAAATGCAAAATAATTTTTATTGAGCAACAGTTATATTTACTATATCTAAAGGACAGTCATGAGCATATTCTCTAAATAGAAAAAGGCCTGTTAGTCTTAGAAATGGAAAAGACACACCAAGGAAGATTTGCAATTACATAATGAGGCAGCTCAGCCCAGCTCTTAGGTTGGAAATAAGACTCGAGAATAGGATACACCTGAAGCCAGACAGACATTGCTTTTTGTTTTGGAGGCTGAAAGGATACACCTGAAGACAGCCAATGCTGTGTGTGCTTGATGGTGATCTGGTAATTTTTTTTTTTTAATTTTTAAAAACTTTAACACTTTTTATAAAACTTTTATAAAAACTTTTTATTCTCCTTTCTTTCTTTCTTTCTTTCTTTCTTTCTTTCTTTCTTTCTTTCTTTCTTTCTTTCTTTCTTTTTTCAGGGTTTCTCACCATATTGCAGGTACTACAAGTTTGATTTTCTTATTTTTCGACTGTTTCAAGGTTTCTCACCATATTGCAGGTCCTACTGTGTGATTTTCTCATTTTTCGACTTTTTCAGGGTTTCTTATCATATTCCAAGTCCTAGCGTGTGATTTTCACATTTTTCGACTTTTTCAGGGATTCTCACCATATTGCAGGTCCTACAAGTGTGAATTTCTTAATTTTCGACTTTTGCAAGGTTTCTCACCATGTTCCAGCTACTACAGTGTATTTTTCTCATTTTTTAAAATTTTCACGGTCTCTCATCTTATTCCAAGTCGAACAGTGTAATTTTCTCATTTTTCGACTTTTTCAGGGTTTCTCACCATATTGCAGGTACTACAAGTTTGATTTTCTTATTTTTCAAATGTTTCAGGCTTTCTCACAATATTCCAGGTCCTACTGTGTGATTTTCTCACGTTAAGACTTTTTCAGTGTTTCTCACCATATTATAGGTACTACAATTGGATTTTCTCATTTTTTGACTTTTTCAGGTTTTCTCATCATATTCCAAGTCCTAGAGTGTGATTTTCTCTTTTTCGGACTTTTTCAGGGTTTCTCAAAAATATTCCAGGTCCTACAGTGTAATTTTCTCATTTTTTGACTTTTTCAGGGTTTCTCACCATATTGTAGGTCCTACAAGTGTGAATTTCTTATTTTTCGACTTTTTCAGAGTTTCTCACCATATCCCAGGTCCTAATGTGTGATTTTCTCATTTTTAGACTTTTTCAGTGTTTCTCACCATATTCCAGGTCCTACTGCATGATTTGCTCATTTTTTGACTTTTTCAGGGTTTCTCATCTTACTCCAAGTCCTACAGTGTGATTTTCTCATTTTTCGACTTTTTCAGGGTTTCTCACCATATTGCAGGTCCTACAAGTGTGATTTTCTTATTGTTGGACTTTTTCAGGGTTTATCACCATATTTCAGCTTCTACAGTGTATTTTGTCATTTTTTGTCTTTTTCACGGTTTCTCTTATTCAAAGTCCTACAGTGTGATTTTCTCATTTTTCGACTTTTTCAGGGTTTCTCACCATATTGCAGGTCCTACTGTGTGATTTTCTCATTTTTAGACTTTTTCAGGGTTTCTCACCAAATTCCAGGTACTACTGTGTGATTTTCTCATTTTTTGACTTTTTCAGGGTTTCTCATCATATTCCAAGTCCTAGAGTGTGATTTTCTCTTTTTTCAACTTTTTAAGGGTTTCTCACCATATTCCAGGTCCTACAGTGTGATTTTCTCATTTTTTGACTTTTTCAGGGTTTCTCATCATATTCCAAGTCCTAGAGTGTGATTTTCTCTTTTTTCGACTTTTTCAGGGTTTCTCACCATATTCCAGGTCCTACAGTGTGATTTTCTCATTTTTTGACTTTTTCAGTGTTTCTCATCTTACTTCAAGTCCTACAGTGTGATTTTCTCATTTTTCGACTTTTTCAGGGTTTCTCACCATATTGCAGGTCCTACTGTGTGATTTTCTCATTTTTAGACTTTTTCAGGGTTTCTCACCATATTCCAGGTACTACTGTGTGATTTTCTCATTTTTTGACTTTTTCAGGGTTTCTCACCATATTCCAGCTCCTACTGCGTGATTTTCTAATTTTTCGACTTTTTCAGGGTTTCTCACCATATTCCAAGTCCTACAGTGTGATTTTCTCATTTTTTGACTTTTTCAGAATTTCTCACGCTATTGCTTGTTCTACAAGTGTGAATTTCTTATTTTTTGACTTTTTCAGGGTTTCTCACCATATTCCAGCTCCTTCAGTGTATTTTTCTCATTTTTGACTTTTTCAGGGTTTCTCACCATATTGCAGATACAACAAATTTGATTTTCTTATTTTTCAACTGCTTCAGGGTTTCTCACCATATTCCAGGTCCTACTGTGTGATTTTCTCATTTTTAGACTTTTTCAGTGTTTACTCACCATATTCAAGGTACTACAGTGTTATTTTCTCATTTTTTTACTTTTTCTGGTTTTCTCATCTTATTCCAAGTCCTACAGGGTGATTTTCTCTTTTATCGACATTTAAAGGGTTTCTCAACATATTCCAGGTCCACCAGTGTAATTTTCTCATTTTTTGACTTTTTCAGTGTTTCCACCATATTGCAGGTCCTACAAGTGTGAATTTCTCATTTTTTGACATTGTCAGGGTTTGTCACCATATTCCAGGTACTACAGTGTGATTTTCTTATTTTAGACTTTTTCAGTGTTTCTCACCAAATTCCGGGACCTACTGCGTGATTTTCTCATTTTTGACTTTTTCAGGGTTTCTCACAATATTCCAGGTCCTACCCTGTAATTTTCTCATTTTTCGACTTTTTCAGGGTTTTTCACCATATTGGAGGTCCTACAAGTGTGATTTTCTTATTTTTCGACTTTTTCAGGGTTTCTCATCATATTCCAGCTCCTACAGTGTATTATTCTCATTTTTTTGATTTTTTCACGGTTTCTCATCATATTCCAAATCCTACAGTGTTATTTTCTCATTTTTGGAATTTTTCAGGGTTTCTCAACATATTGCAGGTTCTACATTGTGATTTTTCTCATTTTTCGAATTTTTCAGGGTTTCTCACCATATTCCAAGTCCTACAGTGTGATTTTCTCATTTTTTGACTTTTTCAGAATTTCTCACCCTATTGCAGGTCCTAAAAGTGTGAATTTCTTATTTTTTGACTTTTTCAGGGTTTCTCACCATATTGCAGATATGACAAATTTGATTTTCTTATTTTTCGACTGCTTCAGGGTTTCTCACCATATTCCAGGTCCTACTGTGTGATTCTTTCATTTTTAGACTTTTTCAGTGTTTTCTCACCATATTCAAGGTACTACATGGTTATTTTCTCATTTTTTGACTTTTTCAGGCTTTCTCATCATATTCCATGTCCTAGAGGGTGATTTTCTCTTTTTTCGACTTTTAAAGTGTTTCTCAACATATTCCAGTTCCTACAGTGTAATTTTCTCATGTTTTGACTTTTTCAATGTTTCTCACCATATTGCAGGTCCTACAAGTGTGAATTTCTCATTTTTCGACTTTTTCAGAGTTACTCACCATATTCCAGGTCCTACAGTGTGATTTTCTCATTTTAAGATTTTTCAGTGTTTCTCAACATATTGCAGTTCCTACTGTGTGATTTTCCCATTTTAAGACTTTTTCAGGGTTTCTCACCATATTCCAGGTCCTACTGTGTGATTTACTCATTTTTTTACTTTTTCAGTGTTTCTCAACATATTCCAAGTCCTACAGTGTGATTTTTCTCATTTTTTGACTTTTTCAAGGTTTCTCATCATATTCCAAGTCCTAGAGTGTGATTTTTCTAATTTTTCTACTTTTTCAGATTATATCACCATATTCCTTTTACTACAGTGTTGTTTCTCATTTTTTGACTTTTTCAAGGTTTCTCACCATATTCAATGTCCTACAGTGTGATTTTCTCATTTTAAGACTTTTTCAGGGTTTGTCACCATATTCCAGGTACTACAGTGTAATTTTCTTATTTTAGACTTTTTCAGTGTTTCTCACCAAATTCCAGGACCTACTGCGTGATTTTCTCATTTTTCGACTTTTTCAGGGTTTCTCACCATATTCCAGGTCCTACACTGTGATTTTCTCATTTTTTGACTTTTTCAGGGTTTTTCACCATATTGGAGGTCCTACAAGTGTGATTTTCTTATTTTTCGAGTTTTTCAGGGTTTCTCATCATATTCCAGCTCCTACAGTGTATTATTCTCATTTTTTGACTTTTTCACGGTTTCTCATCATATTCCAAATCCTACAGTGTGATTTTCTCATTTTTGGAATTTTTCAAGGTTTCTCACCATATTGCAGGTACTACAAGTTTGATTTTCTTATTTTTCGACTGTTTCAGGGTTTCTTACCATATTGCAGGTCCTACTGTGTGATTTTCTCATTTTGAGACTTTTTCAGTGTTTATCACCATATTCCAGCTACTACAGTGTGATTTTCTCATTTTTCGACTTTTTCAGGGTTTCTCACCATATTGCAGGTCCTACAAGTGTGAATTTCTAATTTTTTGACTTTTTCAGGGTTTCTCACCATATTGCAGATATGACAAATTTGATTTTCTTATTTTTCGACTGCTTCAGGGTTTCTCACCATATTCCAGGTTCTACTGTGTGATTTTCTCATTTTTAGACTTTTTCAGTGTTTTCTCACCATATTCAAGGTACTAGAGTGTTATTTTCTCATTTTTTGACTTTTTCAGGTTTTCTCATCATATTCCATGTCCTAGAAGGTGATTTTCTCTATTTTCGACTTTTAAAGTGTTTCTCAACATATTCCAGGTCCTACAGTGTAATTTTCTAATTTTTTGATTTTTTCCGTGTTTCTCACCATATTGCAGGTCCTACTGTGTGATTTTCTCATTTTTTGACTTTTTCAGTGTTTCTCACCATATTGCAGGTCCTACAAGTGTGAATTTCTCATTTTTCGACTTTTTCAGAGTTACTCACCATATTCCAGGTCCTACAGTGTGATTTTCTCATTTTAAGATTTTTCAGTGTTTCTCACCATATTGCAGGTCCTACTGTGTGATTTTCTCATTTTAAGACTTTTTCAGGGTTTCTCACCATATTCCAAGTCCTACAGTGTGATTTTCTCATTTTTGACTTTTTCAGGGTTTCTCATCATATTCCAAGTCCTACAGTGTGAATTTCTCATTTTTTGAATTTTTCAGGTTTTCTTATCATATTCCATGTCCTAGAGGGTGATTTTCTCTATTTTCGACTTTTAAAGTGTTTCTCAACATTTTCCAGGTCCTACAGTGTAATTTTCTCATTTTTTGACTTTTTCAATGTTTCTCACCATATTGCAGGTCCTACAAGTGTGAATTTCTCATTTTTCGACTTTTTCAGAGTTACTCACCATATTTCAGGTCCTACAGTGTGATTTTCTCATTTTAAGATTTTTCAGTGTTCCTCACCATATTCCAGGTTCCACAGTGTGATTTTTCTCATTTTTTGACTTTTTCAGGATTGCTCACTATATTCCATCTTCTACAGTGTGATGTTCTCATTTTTCAACTTTTTCAGGTTTTCTCATCTTATTCCAAATCCTACAGTGTGATTTTCTCATTTTTTGAGTTTTTCAGGGTGTCTCACCATATTCCAAGTCCTACAGTGTGATTTTCTCATTTTTCGACTTTTTCAGGGTTTCTCACCATATTGCAGGTCCTACAGTGTATTTTTCTCATTTTTTGACTTTTTCAGGGTTTCTCACCATATTGCAGATATGACAAATTTGATTTTCTTATTTTTTGACTGCTTCAGGGTTTCTCACCATATTCCAGGTCCTACTGTGTGATTTTCTCATTTTTAGACTTTTTCAGTGTTTTCTCACCATATTCAAAGTACTACAGTGTTATTTTCTCATTTTTTGACTTTTTCAGGGTTTCTCATCATATTCCATGTCCTAGAGGGTGATTTTCTCTTTTTTCGACTTTTAAAGTGTTTCTCAACATATTCCAGGTCCTACAGTGTAATTTTCTTATTTTTTGACTTTTTCAGTGTTTCCACCATATTGCAGGTCCTACAAGTGTGAATTTCTCATTTTTCGACTTTTTCAGAGTTACTCACCGTATTCCAGGTCCTACAGTGTGATTTTCTCATTTTAAGACTTTTTCAGGGTTTCTCACCATATTCCAAGTCCTACAGTGTGATTTTCTCATTTTTGACTTTTTCAGGGTTTCTCATCATATTCCAAGTCCTACAGTGTGATTTTCTCATTTTTTGAATTTTTCAGGTTTTCTCATCATATTCCATGTCCTAGAGGGTGATTTTCTCTATTTTCGACTTTTAAAGTGTTTCTCAACATATTCCAGTCCTACAGTGTAATTTTCTCATTTTTTGACTTTTTCAGTGTTTCTCACCATATTGCAGGTCCTACACGTGTGAATTTCTCATTTTTCGACTTTTTCAGAGTTACTCACCATATTTCAGGTCCTACAGTGTGATTTTCTCATTTTAAGATTTTTCAGTGTTTCTCACCATATTCCAGGTTCCACAGTGTGATTTTTCTCATTTTTTGACTTTTTCAGGATTGCTCACTACATTCCATCTTCTACAGTGTGATTTTCTCATTTTTCAACTTTTTCAGGGTTTCTCATCTTATTCCAAATCCTACAGTGTGATTTTCTCATTTTTTGAGTTTTTCAGGGTGTCTCACCATATTCCAAGTCCTACAGTGTGATTTTCTCATTTTTCGACTTTTTCAGGGTTTCTCACCATATTGCAGGTCCTACAAGTGTGAATTTCTTATTTTTTTGACTTTTTCAGGGTTTCTCACCATATTCCAGCTCCTTCAGTGTATTTTTCTCATTTTTGACTTTTTCAGGGTTTCTCACCATATTGCAGATATGACAAATTTGATTTTCTTATTTTTCGACTGCTTCAGGGTTTCTCACCATATTCAGGTCCTACTGTGTGATTTTCTCATTTTTAGACTTTTTCAGTGTTTTCTCACCATATTCAAGGTACTACAGTGTTATTTTCTCATTTTTTGACTTTTTCAGGGTTCTCATCATATTCCATGTCCTAGAGGGTGATTTTCTCTTTTTTCGACTTTTAAAGTGTTTCTCAACATATTCCAGGTCCTACAGTGTAATTTTCTTATTTTTTGACTTTTTCATTGTTTCTCACCATATTGTAGGTCCTACAAGTGTGAATTTCTCATTTTTCGACTTTTTCAGAATTACTCACCATATTCCAGGTCCTACAGTGTAATTATCTCATTTTAAGATTTTTCAGTGTTTTTCACCATATTGCAGGTCCTACTGTGTGATTTTCTCATTTTTTGACTTTTTCAGGGTTTCTCATCATATTCCAAGTCCTACAGTGTGATTTTCTCATTTTTTGATTTTTCAGGGTTTCTCATCTTATTCCAAGTCCTAGAGTGTGATTTTTCTAATTTTTTGACTTTTTCAGATTATATCACCATATTTCTTTTACTACAGTGTGATGTTTCTCATTTTTTGACTTTTTCAAGGTTTCTCACCATATTCCATGTCCTACAGTGTGATTTTCTCATTTAAAACTTTTTCAGGGTTTGTCACCATATTCGAGGTACTACAGTGTAATTTTTTTATTTTAGACTTTTTCAGTGTTTCTCACCAAATTCCAGGACCTACTGCGTGATTTTCTCATTTTTTGACTTTTTCAGAGTTTCTCACCATATTCCAGGTCCTACACTGTGATTTTCTCATTTTTCGACATTTTCAGGGTTTTCACCATATTGGAGGTCCTACAAGTGTGATTTTCTTATTTTTCCACTTTTTCAGGGTTTCTCATCATATTCCAGCTCCTACAGTGTATTATTCTCATTTTTTGACTTTTTCACGGTTTCTGATCATATTCCAAATCCTACAGTGTGATTTTCTCATTTTTGGAATTTTTCAGGGTTTCTCAACATATTCCAAGTCCTAAAGTGTGATTTTTCTAATTTTTCGACTTTTTCAGAGTTTCTCACCATATTCCAGTTTCTACAGTGTTATTTTTCTAATTTTCGACTTTTTCAGTGTTGCTCACCATATTCCATCTTCTACAGTGTGATTTTCTCATTTTTCGACTTTTTCAGGGTTTGTCATCATATTCCAAGGTCCTACAGTGTGATTTTCTCATTTTTTCGGCTTTTTCAGGGTTTCTCACCATATTCCAGGTCCTACACTGTGATTTTCTCATTTTTCGACTTTTTCAGGGTTTTTCACCATATTGGAGGTCCTACAAGTGTGATTTTCTTATTTTTCGACTTTTTCAGGGTTTCTCATCATATTCCAAGTCCTAGAGTGTGATTTTTCTAATTTTTCGACTTTTTCAGAGTTTCTCACCATTTTCTAGGTTCTACATTGTGATTTTTCTCATTTTTTGACTTTTTCAGGGTTTCTCTCCATATTGCAGGTACTACAAGTTTGATTTTCTTATTTTTCGATCTTTCAGGATTTCTCACCATATTCCAGGTCCTACTGTTTGATTTTCTCATTTTTAGACTTTTTCAGGGTTTCTCACCATATTACAGGTACTACAGTGTTAATTTCTCATTTTCTGACTTTTCAGGGTTTCTCATCATATTCCAATTCTAGAGTGTGATTTTCTCTTTTTTAGACTATTTCAGAGTTTCTCACCATATTCCAGGTCCTACAGTGTGATTTTCTCATTTTAAGACTTTTTCAGGGTTTCTCAACATATTCCAGGTACTACAGTGTGATTTTCTCATTTTTTGACTTTTCAGGGTTTCTCATCTTATTCCAAGTCCTACAGTGTGATTTTCTCATTTTAAGACTTTTTCAGGGTGTCTCACCATATTCCAGGTCCTACAGTGTGATTTTCTCATTTTTCGACTTTATCAGGGTTTCTCACCATATTCCAGCTTCTACAGTGTATTTTTCTCATTTTTTTGACTTTTTCACGGTTTCTCATCATATTCCATCTTCTACCGTGTGATTTCCTCATTTTTTGACTTTTTTCAGGGTTTTTCATCATATTCCAAATCCTACAGTGTGATTTTCTCATTTTTCGACTTTTTCAGGGTTTCTCACCATATTCCAGCTGCTACAGTGTATTTTTCTCATTTTTTGACTTTTTCACGGGTTTCTCATCATATTCCATCTTCTACAGTGTGATTTTCTCATTTTTCGACTTTTTCAGGGTTTTTCATCATATTCCAAGTCCTACAGTGTGATTTTATCATTTTTTGACTTTTTCAGGTTTCTCACCTAATGGAAGTCAAACAAGTGTGAGTTTCTTATTTTTCGAATTTTTCAGGTTTTCTCAGCATATTCCAGCTCCTACAGTGTATTTTTCTCATTTTTAGACTTTTTCATGTTTTCTCACAATATTCCGGGTCCTACTGCGTGATTTTCTCATTTTTCGACTTTTTCATGGTTTCTTACCATATTCCAAGTCCTACAGTGTGATTTTCTCATTTTTTGACTTTTTCAGAATTTCTCACCCTATTGCAGGTCCTACAAGTGTGAATTCTTATTTTTTGACTTTTTCAGGGTTTCTCACCATATTCCAGCTCCTTCAGTGTATTTTTCTCATTTTTTGACGTTTTCAGGGTTTCTCACCATATTGCAGATATGACAAATTTGATTTTCTTATTTTTTGACTGCTTCAGGTTTTCTCACAATATTCCAGGTCCTACTGTGTGATTTTCTCATTTTTAGACTTTTTCAGTGTTTTCTCACCATATTCTAGGTACTACAGTGTTATTTTCTTATTTTTTGACTTTTTCAGGGTTTCTCATCATATTCCATGTCCTAGAGGGTGATTATCTCTTTTTTCGACTTTTAAAGTGTTTCTCAACATATTCCAGGTCCTACAGTGTAATTTTCTCCTTTTTGACTTTTTCAGTGTTTCTCACCATATTGCAGGTCCTACATGTGTGAATTTCTCATTTTTTCGACTTTTTCAGAATTACTCACCATATTCCAGGTCCTACAGTGTAATTATCTCATTTTAAGATTTTTCAGTGTTTTTCACCATATTGCAGGTCCTACTGTGTGATTTTCCCATTTTAAGACTTTTTCAGGGTTTCTCACCTTATTCCAGGTCCTACTGTGTGATTTTCTCATTTTTTACTTTTTCAGTGTTTCTCATCATATTCCAAGTCCTACAGTGTGATTTTCTCATTTTTTGACTTTTTCAGGGTTTCTCATCTATTCCAAGTCCTAGACTGTGATTTTTCTAATTTTTTGACTTTTTCAGATTATATCACCATATTCCTTTTACTACAGTGTTGTTTCTCATTTTTTTACTTTTTCAAGGTTCTCACCATATTCAATGTCCTACAGTGTGATTTTCTCATTTTAAGACTTTTTCAGTGTTTGTCACCATATTCCAGGTACTACAGTTTAATTTTCTTATTTTAGACTTTTTCAGTGTTTCTCACCAAATTCCAGGACCAACTGCGTGATTTTTCTCATTTTTCGACTTTATTCAGGGTTTCTCATCATATTCCAGCTCCTACAGTGTATTATTCTCATTTTTTGACTTTTTCACGGTTTCTCATCATATTCCAAATCCTACAGTGTGATTTTCTCATTTTGAGACTTTTTCAGTGTTATCACCATATTCCAGCTACTACAGTGTGATTTTCTCATTTTTCGACTTTTTCAGGTTTTCTCTTTCATATTCCAAGTCCTAGAGAGCGATTTTTCTAATTTTTCGTCTTTTTCAGAGTTTCTCACCATATTCCAGGTTCCACAGTGTGATTTTTTTTCATTTTTTGACTTTTCAGGATTGCTCACCATATTCCATCTTCTACAGTGTGATTTTCTCATTTTTCAACTTTTTCAGGGTTTCTCATCTTATTCCAAGTCCTACAGTGTGATTTTCTCATTTTTTGACTTTTTCAGGGTTGTCTCATCTTTTTCCAAGTCCTACAGTGTGATTTTCTCATTTTTCGACTTTTTCAGGGTTTCTCACCATTTGCAGGTCCTACAAGTGTGAATTTCTAATTTTTTGACTTTTTCAGGGTTTCTCACCATATTCCAGCTCCTTCAGTGTATTTTTCTCATTTTTTGACTTTTTCAGGGTTTCTCACCATATTGCAGATATGACAAATTTGATTTTCTATTTTTCGACTGCTTCAGGGTTTCTCACCATATTCCAGGTCCTACTGTTTGATTTTCTCATTTTTAGACTTTTTCAGTGTTTTCTCACCATATTCAAGGTACTGTAAGTTTTATTTTCTCATGTTTAGACTTTTTCAGGTTTTCTCATCATATTCCATGTCCTAGAAGGTGATTTCTCTATTTTCGACTTTTAAAGTGTTTCTCAACATATTCCAGGTCCTACAGTGTAATTTTCTCATTTTTTGACTTTTTCAGTGTTTCTCACCATATTGCAGGTCCTACAAGTGTAAATTTCTCATTTTTCGACTTTTTCAGAGTTACTCACCCTATTCCAGGTCCTACAGTGTGATTTTCTCATTTTAAGATTTTTCAGTGTTTCTCACCATATTGCAGGTCCTACTGTGTGATTTTCTCATTTTAAGACTTTTTCAGGGTTTCTCACCATATTCCAAGTCCTACAGTGTGATTTTCTCATTTTTGACTTTTTCAGGGTTTCTCATAATATTCCGAGTCCTACAGTGTGAATTTCTGATTTTTTGAATTTTTCAGGTTTTCTCATCATATTCCATGTCCTAGAGGGTGATTTTCTCTATTTTCGACTTTTAAAGTGTTTCTCAACATATTCCAGGTCCTATAGTGTAATTTTCTCATTTTTTGACTTTTTCAATGTTTCTCAACATATTGCAGGTCCTACAAGTGTGACTTTCTCATTTTTCGACTTTTTCAGAGTTACTCACCATATTTCAGGTCCTACAGTGTGATTTTCTCATTTTAAGATTTTTCGTGTTTCTCACCATATTCCAGGTTCCACAGTGTGATTTTTCTCATTTTTTGACTTTTTCAGGATTGCTCACCATATTCCATCTTCTACATTGTGATTTCTCATTTTTCAACTTTTTCAGGGTTTCTCATCTTATTCCAAGTCCTACAGTGTGATTTTCTCATTTTTCGACTTTTTCAGGGTTTCTGACCATATTGCAGTTCCTACACGTGTGAATTTCTTATTTTTGGACTTTTTCAGGGGTTTCTCACCATATTCCAGGTACTACAGTGTGATTTTCACATTTTAAGACTTTTTCAGGGTCTCTCACCATATTGCATGTCCTACAAGTGTGTATATCTTATTTTTCTACTTTTTAAAGTTTTCTCTCCATATTCCATCTCCTACCGTGTACTTTTGTCATTTTTTTGTCTTTTCACGGGTTCTCATTTTATTCCAAGTCCTACAGTGTGATTTTCTCATTTTTTGACTTTTTCAGGGTTTCTCATCATATTCCAAGTCCTACAGTGTGATTTTCTCATTTTTTGACTTTTTCAGGGTTTCTCATCTTATTCCAAGTCCTAGAGTGTGATTTTTCTAATTTTTCGACTTTTTTCAGATTTTATCACCATATTCCTTTTACTACAGTGTGATTTTTCTCATTTTTTGACTTTTTCAAGGTTTCTCACCATATTCCATGTCCTACAGTGTGATTTTCTCATTTTAAGACATTTTCAGGGTTTGTCACCAATATTCCAGGTACTACAGTGTGATTTTCTTATTTTACACTTTTTCAGTGTTTCTGACCAAATTCCAGGACCTACTGTGTGATTTTCTCATTTTTCGACTTTTTCAGGGTTTCTCACCATATTCCAGGTCCTACACTGTGATTTTCTCATTTTTCGACTTTTTCAGGGTTTTTCACCATATTGGAGGTCCTACAAGTGTGGTTTTCTCATTTTTTGACTTTTTCAGGGTTTCTCACCATATTGCAGGTACTACAAGTTTGATTTTCTTATTTTTCGATCTTTCAGGGTTTCTCACCATATTCCAGGTCCTACTGTTTGATTTTCTCATTTTTAGACTTTTTCAGGGTTTCTCACCATATTCCAGGTACTACAGTGTGATTTTCTCATTTTTTGACTTTTTCAGGGTTTCTCATCATATTCCAAGTCCTAGAGTGTGATTTTCTCTTTTTTCGACTTTATCAGAGTTTCTCACCATATTCTAGGTCCTACAGTGTGATTTTCTCATTTTAAGACTTTTTCAGGGTTTCTCAACATATTCCAACTCCTTTAGTGTATTTTTCTCATTTTTCGACTTTTTTAGGGTTTCTCATCTTATTCCAAGTTCTACAGTGTGATTTTCTCATTTTAAGACTTTTTCAGGGTTTCTCAACATATTCCAGGTCCTACAGTGTGATTTTCTCATTTTTCAACTTTTTCAGGGTTTCTCAACATATTGGAGGTTGTACAAGTGTGATTTTCTTATTTTTCGACTTTTTCAGGGTTTACTCACCATATTCCAGCTTCTACAGTGTATTTTTCTCATTTTTTGACTTTTTCACGGTTTCTCATCATATTCTAAATCCTACAGTGTGATTTTCTCATTTTTGGAATTTTTCAGGGGTTTCTCACAATATTGCAGGTACTACAAGTTTGATTTTCTTATTTTTCGACTGTTTCAGTGTTTCTCACCATATTGCAGGTCCAAATGTGTGATTTTCTCATTTTGAGACTTTTTCAATGTTTCTCACCATATTCCAGCTACTACAGTCTGATTTTCAAATTTTTGACTTTTTCAGGGTTTCTCATCATATTCCAAGTCCTAGAGTGTGATTTTCTCTTTTTTCGACTTTTTCAGAGTTTCTCACCATATTCCAGGTCCTACAGTGTGATTTTCCCATTT
>NW_028227586.1:0-118922 GCF_978045245.1 Mus caroli
GAGAAACCCTGAAAAAGTTGAAAAATGAGAAAATCACACTGTAGAAGATGGAATATGGTGAGCAATTCTGAAAAAGTCAAAAAATGAGAAAAATCACACTGTGGAACCTGGAATATGGTGAGAAACTCTGAAAAAGGCGAAAAATTAGAAAAATCACTCTCTAGGACTTGGAATATGATGAGAAACCCGGAAAAAGTCGAAAAAGGAGAAAATCACACTGTAGTAGCTGGAATATGGTGATAAACACTGAAAAAGTCTCAAAATGAGAAAATCACACAGTAGGACCTGCAATATGGTAAGAAACACTGAAACAGTCGAAAAATAAGAAAATCAAACTTGTAGTACCTGCAATATGGTGAGAAACCTTGAAAAATTCCAAAAATGAGAAAATCACACTGTAGGATTTGGAATATGATGAGAAACCGTGAAAAAGTCAAAAAATGATAATAATACACTGTAGGAGCTGGAATATGATGAGAAACCCTGAAAAAGTCGAAAAATAAGAAAATCACACTTGTAGGACCTCCAATATGGTGAAAAACCCTGAAAAAGTCGAAAAATGAGAAAATCACAGTGTAGGACCTGGAATATGGTGAGAAACCCTGAAAAAGTCGAAAAATGAGAAAATCACGCATAGGTCCTGGAATTTGGTGAGAAACACTGAAAAAGTCTAAAATAAGAAAATTACACTATAGTACCTGGAATATGGTGACAAACCCTGAAAAAGTCTTAAAATGAGAAAATCACACTGTAGGACATTGAATATGGTGAGAAACCTTGAAAAAGTAAAAAAATGAGAAAAAACACTGTAGTAAAAGGAATATGGTGATATAATCTGAAAAAGTCGAAAAATTAGAAAAATCACACTCTAGGACTTGGAATATGATGAGAAACCCTGAAAAAGTCAAAAAATGAGAAAATCACACTGTAGGACTTGGCATATGTTGAGAAACACTGAAAAAGTAAAAAAATGAGTAAATCACACAGTAGGACCTGGAATATGGTGAGAAACCCTGAAAAAGTCTTAAAATGAGAAAATCACACAGTAGGACCTGCAATATGTTGAGAAACACTGAAAAATCTTAAAATGAGAAAATCACACTGTAGGACCTGGAATATGGTGAGTAACTCTGAAAAAGTCGAAAAATGAGAAATTCACACTTGTAGGACCTGCAATATGGTGAGAAACATTGAAAAAGTCAAAACATGAGAAAATTACACTGTAGGAACTGGAATATGTTGAGAAACACTTTAAAAGTCGAAAATGAGAAAATCACCCTCTAGGACATGGAATATGATGAGAAAGCCTGAAAAAGTCAAAAAATGAGAAAATAACAATGTAGTACCTTGAATATGGTGAGAAAACACTGAAAAAGTCTAAAAATGAAAATTCACACAGTAGGACCTGGAATATGGTGAGAAACCCTGAAGCAGTCGAAAAATAAGAAAATCAAATTTGTCATATCTGCAATATGGTGAGAAACCCTGAAAAAGTCAAAAAATGAGAAAAATACACTGAAGGAGCTGGAATATGGTGAGAAACCCTGAAAAAGTCAAAAAATAAGAAATTCACACTTGTAGGACCTGCAATAGGGTGAGAAATTCTGAAAAAGTCAAAAAATGAGAAAATCACACTGTAGGACTTGGAATATGGTGAGAAACCCTGAAAAAGTCGAAAAATGAGAAAATCACGCAGTAGGACCAGGAATATTGTGAGAAAACGTGAAAAAGTCTAAAAATGAGAAAAATACACTGTAGGAGCTGGAATATGGTGAGAAAACCTGAAAAAGTCGAAAAATAAGAAACTCACACTTGTTTGACCTCCATTATGGTGAGAAACCCTGAAAAAGTCGAAAAATGAGAAAATCACACTGTAGGACCTGGAATATGGTGAGAAACTCTGAAAAAGTCAAAAAATGAGAAAATCATACTGTAGGATTTGGAATATGATGAAAAACTCTGAAAAAGTCGAAAAATGAGAAAATCACACTGTAGAAGATGGAATATGGTGAGCAACCGTGAAAAAGTCAATAATTAGAAAAATCACACTCTAGGACTTTGAATATGATGAGGAACCCTGAAAAAGTCGAAAAATGAGAAAATCACACTGTAGTAGCTGGAATATGGTGAGAAACACTGAAAAAGTCTCAAAATGAGAAAATCACACAGTAGGACCTGCAATATGATGATAAACACTTAAACAGTCAAAAAATAAGAAAATCAAACTTGTAGTACATGCAATATGGTGAGAAACCCTGAAAATTTCCAAAAATGCGAAAATCACACTGTAGGATTTAGAATATGATGAGTAACCGTTAAAAAGTCAAAAAATGAGAAAAATACACTGTAGAAGCTGGAATATGGTGAGAAACCCTGAAAAAGTCGAAAAATAAGAAAATCACACTTGTAGAACCTCCAATATGGTGAGAAACCCTGAAAAAGTCGAAAAATGAGAAAATCACAAAGTAGGACCTGGAATATGGTGAGAAACCCTGAAAAAGTCTTAAAATGAGAAAATCACACTGTAGGACTTGGAATAAGATGAGAAAACCTGAAAAAGTCGAAAAATGAGAAAATCACACTGTAGTACCTGGAATATGTTGAGAAACCCTTAAAAAGTCTTAAAATGAGAAAATCACACTGTAGGACCTGGAATATGGTGAGAAACTCTGAAATAGTCGAAAAAAGAGAAAATCACACTCTAGGACTTAGAATATGATGAGAAAACCCGAAAAAGTCAAAAAAATGAGAAAATCACACTGTAGTACCTGGAATATGGTGAGAAACCCTGAAAAAGTCTAAAAATGAGAAAATCAAACAGTAGGACCTGGAATATGGTGAGAAACCCTGAAAGATCAAAAAATAAGAAAATCAAACTTGTAGTACCTGCAATATGGAGAGAAACTGTGAAAAAGTCAAAAAAGGAGAAAATCAAAATATAGGACTTGGAATAAGATGAGAAACCGTGAAAAAGACAAAAAAATGACAAAAATATACTGTAGGTTCTGAAATATGGTGAGCAACCCTGAAAAATTCAAAAAATGAGAAAAATCACAATGTAGAACCTGCAATATGTTGAGAAACCCTGAAAAATTCCAAAAATGAGAAAATCACACTGTAGGATTTAGAATATGATGAGAAACCGTGAAAAAATCAAAAAAAATGAGAATAATACACTGTAGGAGCTGGAATATGATGAGAAACCCTGAAAAAGTCGAAAAATGAGAAAAATCACACAATAGGACCTGCAATATGGTGAGAAACACTGAATCAGTTGAAAAATAAGTAAATAAAACTTGTAGTACCTGCAATATGGTGAGAAACCCTGAAAAATTCCAAAAATGAGAAAATAACACTGTAGGATTTGGAATATGATGAGAAACCGTGAAAAAATCAAGAAAATGAGAATAATACACTGTAGGAGCTGGAATATGATGAGAAACCCTGAAAAAGTCGAAAAATAAGAAAATCACACTTGTAGGACCTCCAATATGGTGAAAAACCCTGAAAAAGTCGAAAAATGAGAAAATCACAGTGTAGGACCTGGAATATGGTGAGAAACCCTGAAAAAGTCAAAAATGAGAAAATCACGCAGTAGGTCCTGGAATTTGGTGAGAAACACTGAAAAAGTCTAAATTAAGAAAATCACACTGTAGTACCTGGAATATGGTGACAAACCCTGAAAATGTCAAAAAATGAGAAAATCACACTGTAGGACTTGGAATATGGTGAGAAACCCTGAAAAAGTCGAAAAATTAGAAAATCACGCAGTAGGAGCTGGAATATGGTAGAAACCCTGAAAAAGTCAAAAAATGAGAAAATCACACTGTAGGACCTGGAATATGGTGAGAAACCCTGAAAAAGTCGAAAAAAGAGAAAATCACACTCTAGGACTTGGAATATGATGAGAAACCCTGAAAAAGTCAAAAAATGAGAAAATCACACAGTAGTACCTGGAATATGGTGAGAAACCCTGAAAAAGTCTAAAAATGAGAAAATCACACTGTAGGACTTGGAATAAGATGAGAAACCGTGAAAAAGACAAAAAATGACAAAAATACACTGTAGGAGCTGGAATATGGTGAGAAACCCTGAAAAAGTCGAAAAAAGAGAAAATCACACTCTAGGACTTGGAATATGATGAGAAACCCTGAAAAAGTCAAAAAATGAGAAAATCACACTGTAGGACTTGGAATATGGTGAGAAACCCTTAAAAAGTTGAAAAAAGAGAAAATCACACTCTAGGACTTGGAATATGATGAGAAACCCTGAAAAAGTCAAAAAATGAGAAAATCACACAGTAGGACCTGCAATATGGTGAGAAACCCTGAAAAAGTCGAAAAATGAGAAAATCACACTGTAGGACTTGGAGTAAGATGAGAAACCCTGAAAAAGTCAAAAAATGAGAAAATCACACTGTAGGACCTGGAATATGGTGAGAAACCCTGAAAAAGTCGAAAAAAGAGAAAATCACACTCTAGGACTTGGAATATGATGAGAAACCCTGAAAAAGTCAAAAAATGAGAAAATCACACTGTAGGACCTGGAATATGGTGAGAAACCCTTAAAAAGTTGAAAAAAGAGAAAATCACACTCTAGGACTTGGAATATGATGAGAAAACCTGAAAAAGTCAAAAAATGAGAAAATCACACAGTAGTACCTGGAATATGGTGAGAAACCCTGAAAAAGTCTAAAAATGAGAAAATCACACAGTAGGACATGCAATATGGTGAGAAACCCTGAAAAAGTCCAACAATAAGTAATTCACACTTGTAGGACCTGCAATATGGTGAGAAACCCTGAAAAAATCGAAAAATGAGAAAATCACACTGTAGGACTTGAAGTAAGATGAGAAACCCTGAAAAAGTCAAAAAATGAGAAAATCACACTGTAGGACCTGGAATATGGTGAGAAACCCTGAAAAAGTCGAAAAAAGAGAAAATCACACTCTAGGACTTGGAATATGATGAGAAACCCTGAAAAAGTCAAAAAATGAGAAAATCACACTGTAGGACCTGGAATATGGTGAGAAACCCTTAAAAAGTTGAAAAAAGAGAAAATCACACTCTAAGACTTGGAATATGATGAGAAACCCTGAAAAAGTCAAAAAATGAGAAAATCACACAGTACTACCTGGAATATGGTGAGAAACCCTGAAAAAGTCTAAAAATGAGAAAATCACACAGTAGGACCTGCAATATGGTGAGAAACCCTGAAAAAGTCGAAAAATGAGAAAATCACACTGTAGGACTTGGAATAAGATGAGAAACCGTGAAAAAGACAAAAAATGACAAAAATACACTGTAGAAGCTGGAATATGGTGAAAAACCCTGAAAAAGTCCAACAATAAGAAAATCACACTTGTAGGACCTGCAATATGGTGAGAAACCCTGAAAAAGTCGAAAAATGAGAAAATCACACTGTAGGACTTGGAGTAAGATGAGAAACCCTGAAAAAGTCAAAAAATGAGAAAATCACACTATAGGACTGGGAATATGGTGAGAAACCCTGAAAAAGTCAAAAAATGAGCAAATCATGCAGTAGGAACTGGAATATGGTGAGAAACACTGAAAAAGTCTAAAAATGAGAAAATCACACATTAGGACCTGGGATATGGTGAAAAACTCTGAAAAAGTCGAAAAATAAGAAATTCACACTTGTAGGACCTACAATATGGTGAGAAACCCTGAAAAAGTCAAAAAATGAGAAAATTACACTGTAGGACCTGGAATATTTTTGAGAAACCCTGAAAAAGTCCGAAAAAGAGAAAATCACACTCTAGGACTTGGAATATGATGAGAAAACCTGAAAAAGTCAAAAAATGAGAAAATCACATTGTAGTACCTATAATATGGTGAGAAACACTGAAAAAGTCTTAACGTGAGAAAATCACACAGTAGGACCTGGAATATTGTGAGAAAGCCTGAAACATTTGAAAAATAAGAAAATCAAACTTGTAGTACCTGCAATATGGTGAGAAACCCTGAAAAAGTCGAAAAATGAGAAAATTACACTGTTCGACTTGGAATAAGATGAGAGACCGTGAAAATTTTAAAAAATGAGAAAAATACACTGTAGTAGCTGGAACATGGTGAGAAACCTTGCAAAAGTCGAAAATTAAGAAATTCACACTTGTAGGACCTGCAATATGGTGAGAATCCCTGAAAAAGTCGAAAAATGAGAAAATCACACGCTAGGACTTGGAATATGATAAGAAACCCTGAAAAAGTCGAAAAATGAGAAAATCACACAGTAGGACCTGCAATATGGTGAGAAACCTTGAAACAGTCGAAAATAAGAAAATCAAACTTGTAGTACCTGCAATATGGTGAGAAACCCTGAAAAAAGAAAGAAAGAAAGAAAGAAAGAAAGAAAGAAAGAAAGAAAGAAAGAAAGAAAGAAAGAAAGAAAGAAAGAAAGAAAGGAGAATAAAAAGTTTTTATAAAAGTTTTATAAAAAGTGTTAAAGTTTTTAAAAATTAAAAAAAAAAATTACCAGATCACCATCAAGCACACACAGCATTGGCTGTCTTCAGGTGTATCCTTTCAGCCTCCAAAACAAAAAGCAATGTCTGTCTGGCTTCAGGTGTATCCTATTCTCGAGTCTTATTTCCAACCTAAGAGCTGGGCTGAGCTGCCTCATTATGTAATTGCAAATCTTCCTTGGTGTGTCTTTTCCATTTCTAAGACTAACAGGCCTTTTTCTATTTAGAGAATATGCTCATGACTGTCCTTTAGATATAGTAAATATAACTGTTGCTCAATAAAAATTATTTTGCATTTATTTATTTGTGTGAGTGATGAAGCTCAGGTCTTCAAACTCTTCAGGAGTTATAATTACCTCCCCTCTCTCTCACCCACTCTCTCTCCTCTCTCTCAATGATCCATTTTATTTTTAGTGTAAGAATGTTTTGCATGTGTATGCTGTGCCCACAGACTCCAGAACAGAGTAATAGATCCCCTGGAACTGGAGATGGGCCACCATATATATATACTGGTAATTGAGCCCAGGTTCTCTGGAAGAGGAGACAATGCTCTTAATTGTTGAGCCCCCTCTGTAGCCACATCTTTCTTTCTTTCTTTTTTTTTTTTTTTGAGTATATGTTAGGCTGTGTTTATATACATCATATGCAGACAATAAGAATGATTTAGATTCTTCAGCATCTGACACCCTCTTCTGGAGTGTCTGAACATAGCTACAGCATACTTTGATATAATAAATAAATAAATCTTTAAAAAGAAAAGGAAAAGTAAAAAAGAAAGAACAGGCCTGCCATATGCATGTTCATAGAGGAAAATGGAAGAGACCCCAATCTAACCTCAGCAGGGTGCTTCCTTCTGGATGGTAGCTCACAGTTTCATCCCAGCAAGACAGGCAAATCACTGAGTTCAAGGACAGTAAGGTTCAGGACAGCCAAGGTTAGGAAGGAAAAGGGGCTATGTTGAGAATACAAACCGACAAAACAACAACTAGGAAAAAGAAGTGACAATGTAACTTGGGGTAGGGTACCAAAAAGAGAAAGCTTTCTGTTACCACTTACAAACAGCAGTAGACTTGCACCCTTCTGCCCAGGTCCCTGCCTTCCTTTCTAGGAATTCTAAGGATGCCAGGGTGTGGGGGAATCCAGATTAACTTTTTAATAACAAAGACTTGGTCTTTTATGTCTATAGGAAGCCCTTCTCAGTGCCTTTAACTACCACTGAACATTCAGGGCTGTGACTCAACTGTAACAAGGAACAGGGCTAAGAACCTGCAGCCTTTGAAAACAACTATTTTTTTAAAGTGGGGGACAAAAATCAGCAGTAGAACCCCTCAGGTTCAGCCATAATACTTGTTAGGGTAACAGCCTCAATGTCCGGAGCTGAGGTCTCATGGGTGAACTGCTTCAAGCTCTGAGTATCATTGAAAGAAAGAAAAGATATCATGTGGTTGCTTAATTTATTTATTTTATTATTTCTATTTTTTGTTTTCTTTTGTTTTGTTTTAGAAAAGGCCTCAGTCTGTAGCTATGGCTGACCTAGGACAGACTACATGTGTTAATTACGGTTTCACAGCTGAGAAACAGACAATACCTATGTAAGACTTAGAAAACCCAACAGTCAGTGGTGGCTCGAGCTCTTAATGAGAGCACTCTGGAGGGAGAGGCAGTCAGTTTCTGAGTTCGAGGCCAGCCTGGTTAAAGACAGGGATAGGCAGGGCTAGGCTAGGCAAGGGGCTAGATTAGGCTACACAAAGGGCTAGGCTAGGCTAGGCTAGGCAAGTGGCTAGGCAAGACAGTAAGACAGACAGACAAGTATGGCAGGCCTGCCTGGTTTTTCTTTCTTTCTTATCCCTTTTAAAAAATGTTTGTTTATTTATTTATTTATTTATTTATTTATTTATTTATTTATTTATTTATTTAAATAGATATAAGTACACTGTAGCTGTCTTTAGACACTCCAGAAAAGGGTGTAAGATTCTGGAGAATCTAAATCCCTCTTATGGGCTGCATATGATGTACATAAACACAGCCTCACATATACTTCTAAAAATTTATAGATGGGTGGGGCCACTGAAAGGGCTCAACAATTAACAGAATTGTCTCCTCTTCCAGAAAACCTGGGATCAACTAACAGCAACTATATGGTGGCCCATCTCCAGTTCCAGGGGATCAGAAAGACAGACAGACAGACAGACATAAGGATGGCAGGCCTGCCTGGTCTTTCTTTATTTCTTATCCTTTTAAAAAATATTTTATTTATTTATTTATTTATTTATTTATTTATTTATTTATTTATTTATTTATTCATTTATTTATTAGATATAAGTACCCTGTAGCTGCCTTCAGACACTCCAGAAGAGAATGTCAGATTCTGGAATATCTAAATCCCTCTTATGGTCTGCATATGATGTACATAAAAACAGCCTCACATATACTTCTAAACATTTAAAGATGGGGGGGGCCACTAAAAGGGATCAACAATTAACAGCATTGTCTCCTCTTCCAGAGAACCTGAGATCAACTAACAGCAACTATATGGTGGCCCATCTCCAGTTCCAGGAGATCAGACAGATAGACAGACAGACAGATATAAGGATGGCAGGCCTGCCTGGTCTTTCTTTCTTATCATTTTTAAAAAATGATTATTTATTTATTTATTTATTTATTTATTTATTTATTTATTAGATATAAGTACACTGTAGCTGTCTTCAGACACTCCAGAAGAGGGTGTCAGATTCTGGAGAATATAAATCCCTCTTATGGTCTGAATATGATGTACATAAACACAGACTCACATTTACTTCCAAAAATTTAAAAATGTGTGGGGACACTGAAAGGGCTCAACAATTAACAGCATTGTCCCTTTTCCAGAAAACCTGGGATCAACTACCAGCAACTATATGGTGGCCCATCTCCAGTTCCAGGGGATCAGACAGACAGACAGACAGTCAGAAATAAGGATGGCAGACCTGCCTGGTCTTTCTTTCTTTCTTATCCTTTTGAAAAAATGTTTATTTATTTATTTATTTATTTATTTATTTATTTATTTATTTATTTATGTATTTATTCATTTATTTATTAGATATAAGTACACTGTAGCTGTCTTCAGACACTACAGAAGACGGTGTAATATTCTGGAGAATCTAAATCCCTCTTATGGTCTTCATATGATGTACATAAACACAGCCTCACATATACTTCTAAAAATTTAAAGATGGCTGAGGCAACTGAAAGGGCTCAACAATTAACAGCATTGTCTCCTCTTCCAGAGAACCTGGGATCAACTACCAGCAACTATATGGTGGCCCAACTCCACTTCCAGGAGATCAGACAGACAGAAAGACAGACAGACAGAGATAAGGATGGCAGGCCTGCCTGGTCTTTCTTTTTTTCTTATCCTTTTCAAAAAATGGTTTTTATTTATTAATTAATTAATTAATTAATTAATTAATTAATTTATTTATTTATTAGATATAAGTACACCGTAGCTATCTTCAGACACTCCAGAAGAGGGTGTAATATTCTGGAGAATCTAAATCCCTCTTATGGTCTGCATATGATGTACATAAACACAGCCTCACATATACTTCTAAAAATTTAAAGATGGCTGAGGCCACTGAAAGGGCTCAACAATTAACAGCATTGTCTCCTCTTCCAGGGAAACTGAGATCAACTATCAGCAACTATATGGTGGCCCATCTCCAGTTCCCGGGGATCAGACCGACAGAAAGACAGACAGAGATAAGGATGGCAGGCCTGCCAGGTCTTTCTTTCTTTCTTATCCTTTTTAAAAAATGTTTATTTATTTATTTATGTATTTATTAGATATAAGTACACTGTAGCTATCTTCAGACACTCCAGAAGAGGGTGTCATATTCTAGAGAATCTAAATCCATCTTAGGGTGTGCATATGAAGTACATAAACACAGCCTCACATACACCTCTAAAAATTTAAAGATGAGTGGGGCCACTGAAAGGGCTCAACAATTAAGAGCATTGTCTCCTCTTCCAGAGAACCTGGGATCAACTACCAGCAACTATATGGTGGCCCAACTCCAGTTCCAGGAGATCAGACAGACAGAAAGACAGACAGACAGAGATAAGGATGGCAGGCCTGCCTGGTCTTTCTTTTTTTCTTATCCTTTACAAAAAATATTTTATTTATTTATTTATTTATTTATTTATTTATTTATTTATGTATTTATGTATTTATTAGATATAAGTACACCGTAGCTGTCTTCAGACACACCAGAAGAGGGTGTCAGATTCTGGAGAATCTAAATCCCTCTTATGGTCCGCATATGATGTACATAAACACAGCCTCACATATACTTCTAAAAATTTAAAAATGTGTGGCGCCACTGAAAGGGCTCAACAATTAACAGCATTGTCTCCTCTTCCAGAGAACCTGGGATCAACTACCAGCAACTATATGGTGGCCCATCTCCAGTTCCAGGGGTTCCGACAGACAGACAGACAAACAGTCAAGGATTGCAGGCCTGCCTGGTTTTTTTTCTTTCTTATCCTTTTTAAAAAATGTTTATTTATTTATTCATGTATTTATAGATATAAGTACACTGTAGCTGTCTTCGGACACTCCAGAAGAGGGTGTAATATTCTGGAGAATCTAAATCCCTCTTATGGTCTGCATATGATGTACATAAACACAGACTCACATATACTTCTAAAAATTTAAAGATGGCTGAGGCCACAGAAAGGGCTCAAAAATTAACAGCATTGTCTCCTCTTCCAGAGAAACTAGGATCAACTATCAGCAACTATATGGTGGCCCATCTCCAGTTCCCGGGGATATGACAGACAGACATACAGACAGAGATAAGGATGGCAGGCCTGCCAGTTCTTTCTTTCTTTCTTATCCTTTTTAAAAAATGTTTATTTATTTATTTATGTATTTATTAGATATAAGTACACTGTAGCTGTCTTCAGACACTCCAGAAAAGGGTGTAAGATTCTGCAGAATATAAATCCCTCTTATGGGCTGCATATGATGTACATAAACACAGCCTCACATATACTTCTAAAAATTTATAGATGGGTGGGGCAACTGAAAGGGCTCAACAATTAACAGAATTGTCTCCTCTTCCAGAAAACCTGGGATCAACTAACAACAACTATATGGTGGCCCATCTCCAGTTCCAGGGGATCAGAAGGACAGACAGACAGACAGACATAAGGATGGCAGGCCTGCCTGGTCTTTCTTTATTTCTTATCCTTTTAAAAATATTTTATTTATTTATTTATTTATTTATTCATTTATTTATTAGATATAAGTACCCTGTAGCTGCCTTCAGACACTCCAGAAGAGAATGTCAGATTCTGGAAAATCTAAATCCCTCTTATGGTCTGCATATGATGTACATAAAAACAGCCTCACATATACTTCTAAACATTTAAAGATGGGTGGGGCCACTAAAAGGGATCAACAATTAACAGCATTGTCTCCTCTTCCAGAGAACCTGGGATCAACTAACAGCAACTATATGGTGGCCCATCTCCAGTTCCAGGAGATCAGACAGATAGACAGACAGACAGATATAAGGATGGCAGGCCTGCCTGGTCTTTCTTTCTTATCATTTTTAAAAAATGATTATTTATTTATTTATTTATTTATTTATTTATTTATTTATTTATTAGATATAAGTACACTGTAGCTGTCTTCAGACACTCCAGAAGAGGTTGTCAGATTCTGGAGAATATAAATCCCTCTTATGGTCTGCATATGATGTACATAAACACAGACTCACATTTACTTCCAAAAATTTAAAAATGTGTGGGGACACTGAAAGGGCTCAACAATTAACAGCATTGTCCCTTTTCCAGAAAACCTGGGATCAACTACCAGCAACTATATGGTGGCCCATCTCCAGTTCCAGGGGATCAGACAGACAGACAGACAGTCAGAAATAAGGATGGCAGATCTGCCTGGTCTTTCTTTCTTTCTTATCCTTTTGAAAAAATGTTTACTTATTTATTTATTTATTTATTTATGTATTTATTCATTTATTTATTAGATATAAGTACACTGTAGCTGTCTTCAGACACTACAGAAGAGGGTGTAATATTCTGGAGAATCTAAATCCCTCTTATGGTCTTCATATGATGTACATAAACACAGCCTCACATATACTTCTAAAAATTTAAAGATGGCTGAGGCAACTGAAAGGGCTCAACCATTAACAGCATTGTCTCCTCTTCCAGAGAACCTGGGATCAACTACCAGCAACTATATGGTGGCCCAACTCCACTTCCAGGAGATCAGACAGACAGAAAGACAGACAGACAGAGATAAGGATGGCAGGCCTGCCTGGTCTTTCTTTTTTTCTTATCCTTTTCAAAAAATGGTTTTTATTTATTTATTTATTTATTTATTTATTTATTTATTTATTTATTTATTAGATATAAGTACACCATAGCTATCTTCAGACACTCCAGAAGAGGGTGTAATATTCTGGAGAATCTAAATCCCTCTTATGGTCTGCATATGATGTACATAAACACAGCCTCACATATACTTCTAAAAATTTAAAGATGGCTGAGGCCACTGAAAGGGCTCAACAATTAACAGCATTGTCTCCTCTTCCAGGGAAACTGAGATCAACTATCAGCAACTATATGGTGGCCCATCTCCAGTTCCCGGGGATCAGACCGACAGACAGACAGAGATAAGGATGGCAGGCCTGCCAGGTCTTTCTTTCTTTCTTATCCTTTTTAAAAAATGTTTATTTATTTATTTATGTATTTATTAGATATAAGTACACTGTAGCTATCTTCAGACACTCCAGAAGAGGGTGTCATATTCTGGAGAATCTAAATCCATCTTAGGGTGTGCATATGAAGTACATAAACACAGCCTCACATACACCTCTAAAAATTTAAAGATGAGTGGGGCCACTGAAAGGGCTCAACAATTAAGAGCATTGTCTCCTCTTCCAGAGAACCTGGGATCAACTACCAGCAACTATATGGTGGCCCAACTCCAGTTCCAGGAGATCAGACAGACAGAAAGACAGACAGACAGAGATAAGGATGGCAGGCCTGCCTGGTCTTTCTTTTTTTCTTATCCTTTACAAAAAATATTTTATTTTTTTATTTATTTATTTATTTATTTATTTATTTATTTATGTATTTATGTATTTATTAGATATAAGTACACCGTAGCTGTCTTCAGACACACCAGAAGAGGGTGTCAGATTCTGGAGAATCTAAATCCCTCTTATGGTCCGCATATGATGTACATAAACACAGCCTCACATATACTTCTAAAAATTTAAAAATGTGTGGCGCCACTGAAAGGGCTCAACAATTAACAGCATTGTCTCCTCTTCCAGAGAACCTGGGATCAACTACCAGCAACTATATGGTGGCCCATCTCCAGTTCCAGGGGTTCCGACAGACAGACAGACAAACAGTCAAGGATGGCAGGCCTGCCTGGTTTTTTTCTTTCTTATCCTTTTTAAAAAATGTTTATTTATTTATTCATGTATTTATAGATATAAGTACACTGTAGCTGTCTTCGGACACTCCAGAAGAGGGTGTAATATTCTGGAGAATCTAAATCCCTCTTATGGTCTGCATACGATGTACATAAACACAGACTCACATATACTTCTAAAAATTTAAAGATGGCTGAGGCCACAGAAAGGGCTCAAAAATTAACAGCATTGTCTCCTCTTCCAGAGAAACTAGGATCAACTATCAGCAACTATATGGTGGCCCATCTCCAGTTCCCGGGGATATGACAGACAGACATACAGACAGAGATAAGGATGGCAGGCCTGCCAGTTCTTTCTTTCTTTCTTATCCTTTTTAAAAAATGTTTATTTATTTATTTATGTATTTATTAGATATAAGTACACTGTAGCTGTCTTCAGACACTCCAGAAAAGGGTGTAAGATTCTGCAGAATCTAAATCCCTCTTATGGGCTGCATATGATGTACATAAACACAGCCTCACATATACTTCTAAAAATTTATAGATGGGTGGGGCAACTGAAAGGGCTCAACAATTAACAGAATTGTCTCCTCTTCCAGAAAACCTGGGATCAACTAACAGCAACTATATGGTGGCCCATCTCCAGTTCCAGGGGATCAGAAGGACAGACAGACAGACAGACATAAGGATGGCAGGCCTGCCTGGTCTTTCTTTATTACTTATCCTTTTAAAAAATATTTTATTTATTTATTTATTTATTTATTCATTTATTTATTAGATATAAGTACCCTGTAGCTGCCTTCAGACACTCCAGAAGAGAATGTCAGATTCTGGAAAATCTAAATCCCTCTTATGGTCTGCATATGATGTACATAAAAACAGCCTCACATATACTTCTAAACATTTAAAGATGGGTGGGGCCACTAAAAGGGATCAACAATTAACAGCATTGTCTCCTCTTCCAGAGAACCTGGGATCAACTAACAGCAACTATATGGTGGCCCATCTCCAGTTCCAGGAGATCAGACAGATAGACAGACAGACAGATATAAGGATGGCAGGCCTGCCTGGTCTTTCTTTCTTATTATTTTTAAAAAATGATTATTTATTTATTTATTTATTTATTTATTTATTTATTTATTTATTTATTAGATATAAGTACACTGTAGCTGTCTTCAGACACTCCAGAAGAGGTTGTCAGATTCTGGAGAATATAAATCCCTCTTATGGTCTGCATATGATGTACATAAACACAGACTCACATTTACTTCCAAAAATTTAAAAATGTGTGGGAACACTAAAAGGGCTCAACAATTAACAGCATTGTCCCTTTTCCAGAAAACCTGGGATCAACTACCAGCAACTATATGGTGGCCCATCTCCAGTTCCAGGGGATCAGACAGACAGACAGACAGTCAGAAATAAGGATGGCAGATCTGCCTGGTCTTTCTTTCTTTCTTATCCTTTTGAAAAAATGTTTACTTATTTATTTATTTATTTATTTATGTATTTATTCATTTATTTATTAGATATAAGTACACTGTAGCTGTCTTCAGACACTACAGAAGAGGGTGTAATATTCTGGAGAATCTAAATCCCTCTTATGGTCTTCATATGATGTACATAAACACAGCCTCACATATACTTCTAAAAATTTAAAGATGGCTGAGGCAACTGAAAGGGCTCAACCATTAACAGCATTGTCTCCTCTTCCAGAGAACCTGGGATCAACTACCAGCAACTATATGGTGGCCCAACTCCAGTTCCAGGAGATCAGACAGACAGAAAGACAGACAGACAGAGATAAGGATGGCAGGCCTGCCTGGTCTTTCTTTTTTTCTTATCCTTTACAAAAAATATTTTATTTATTTATTTATTTATTTATTTATTTATTTATTTATTTATTTATGTATTTATTAGATATAAGTACACCGTAGCTGTCTTCAGACACACCAGAAGAGGGTGTCAGATTCTGGAGAATCTAAATCCCTCTTATGTTCCGCATATGATGTACATAAACACAGCCTCACATATACTTCTAAAAATTTAAAAATGTGTGGCGCCACTGAAAGGGCTCAACAATTAACAGCATTGTCTCCTCTTCCAGAGAACCTGGGATCAACTACCAGCAACTATATGGTGGCCCATCTCCAGTTCCAGGGGTTCCGACAGACAGACAGACAAACAGTCAAGGATGGCAGGCCTGCCTGGTTTTTTTCTTTCTTATCCTTTTTAAAAAATGTTTATTTATTTATTCATGTATTTATAGATATAAGTACACTGTAGCTGTCTTCGGACACTCCAGAAGAGGGTGTAATATTCTGGAGAATCTAAATCCCTCTTATGGTCTGCATACGATGTACATAAACACAGACTCACATATACTTCTAAAAATTTAAAGATGGCTGAGGCCACAGAAAGGGCTCAAAAATTAACAGCATTGTCTCCTCTTCCAGAGAAACTAGGATCAACTATCAGCAACTATATGGTGGCCCATCTCCAGTTCCCGGGGATATGACAGACAGACATACAGACAGAGATAAGGATGGCAGGCCTGCCAGTTCTTTCTTTCTTTCTTATCCTTTTTAAAAAATGTTTATTTATTTATTTATGTATTTATTAGATATAAGTACACTGTAGCTGTCTTCAGACACTCCAGAAAAGGGTGTAAGATTCTGCAGAATCTAAATCCCTCTTATGGGCTGCATATGATGTACATAAACACAGCCTCACATATACTTCTAAAAATTTATAGATGGGTGGGGCAACTGAAAGGGCTCAACAATTAACAGAATTGTCTCCTCTTCCAGAAAACCTGGGATCAACTAACAGCAACTATATGGTGGCCCATCTCCAGTTCCAGGGGATCAGAAGGACAGACAGACAGACAGACATAAGGATGGCAGGCCTGCCTGGTCTTTCTTTATTACTTATCCTTTTAAAAAATATTTTATTTATTTATTTATTTATTTATTTATTCATTTATTTATTAGATATAAGTACCCTGTAGCTGCCTTCAGACACTCCAGAAGAGAATGTCAGATTCTGGAAAATCTAAATCCCTCTTATGGTCTGCATATGATGTACATAAAAACAGCCTCACATATACTTCTAAACATTTAAAGATGGGTGGGGCCACTAAAAGGGATCAACAATTAACAGCATTGTCTCCTCTTCCAGAGAACCTGGGATCAACTAACAGCAACTATATGGTGGCCCATCTCCAGTTCCAGGAGATCAGACAGATAGACAGACAGACAGATATAAGGATGGCAGGCCTGCCTGGTCTTTCTTTCTTATTATTTTTAAAAAATGATTATTTATTTATTTATTTATTTATTTATTTATTTATTAGATATAAGTACACTGTAGCTGTCTTCAGACACTCCAGAAGAGGTTGTCAGATTCTGGAGAATATAAATCCCTCTTATGGTCTGCATATGATGTACATAAACACAGACTCACATTTACTTCCAAAAATTTAAAAATGTGTGGGGACACTAAAAGGGCTCAACAATTAACAGCATTGTCCCTTTTCCAGAAAACCTGGGATCAACTACCAGCAACTATATGGTGGCCCATCTCCAGTTCCAGGGGATCAGACAGACAGACAGACAGTCAGAAATAAGGATGGCAGATCTGCCTGGTCTTTCTTTCTTTCTTATCCTTTTGAAAAAATGTTTACTTATTTATTTATTTATTTATTTATTTATTTATTTATTCATTTATTTATTAGATATAAGTACACTGTAGCTGTCTTCAGACACTACAGAAGAGGGTGTAATATTCTGGAGAATCTAAATCCCTCTTATGGTCTTCATATGATGTACATAAACACAGCCTCACATATACTTCTAAAAATTTAAAGATGGCTGAGGCAACTGAAAGGGCTCAACCATTAACAGCATTGTCTCCTCTTCCAGAGAACCTGGGATCAACTACCAGCAACTATATGGTGGCCCAACTCCACTTCCAGGAGATCAGACAGACAGAAAGACAGACAGACAGAGATAAGGATGGCAGGCCTGCCTGGTCTTTCTTTTTTTCTTATCCTTTTCAAAAAATGGTTTTTATTTATTTATTTATTTATTTATTTATTTATTTATTTATTTATTTATTTATTAGATATAAGTACACCATAGCTATCTTCAGACACTCCAGAAGAGGGTGTAATATTCTGGAGAATCTAAATCCCTCTTATGGTCTGCATATGATGTACATAAACACAGCCTCACATATACTTCTAAAAATTTAAAGATGGCTGAGGCCACTGAAAGGGCTCAACAATTAACAGCATTGTCTCCTCTTCCAGGGAAACTGAGATCAACTATCAGCAACTATATGGTGGCCCATCTCCAGTTCCCGGGGATCAGACCGACAGACAGACAGAGATAAGGATGGCAGGCCTGCCAGGTCTTTCTTTCTTTCTTATCCTTTTTAAAAAAATGTTTATTTATTTATTTATGTATTTATTAGATATAAGTACACTGTAGCTATCTTCAGACACTCCAGAAGAGGGTGTCATATTCTGGAGAATCTAAATCCATCTTAGGGTGTGCATATGAAGTACATAAACACAGCCTCACATACACCTCTAAAAATTTAAAGATGAGTGGGGCCACTGAAAGGGCTCAACAATTAAGAGCATTGTCTCCTCTTCCAGAGAACCTGGGATCAACTACCAGCAACTATATGGTGGCCCAACTCCAGTTCCAGGAGATCAGACAGACAGAAAGACAGACAGACAGAGATAAGGATGGCAGGCCTGCCTGGTCTTTCTTTTTTTCTTATCCTTTACAAAAAATATTTTATTTATTTATTTATTTATTTATTTATTTATTTATTTATTTATTTATGTATGTATTTATGTATTTATTAGATATAAGTACACCGTAGCTGTCTTCAGACACACCAGAAGAGGGTGTCAGATTCTGGAGAATCTAAATCCCTCTTATGGTCCGCATATGATGTACATAAACACAGCCTCACATATACTTCTAAAAATTTAAAAATGTGTGGCGCCACTGAAAGGGCTCAACAATTAACAGCATTGTCTCCTCTTCCAGAGAACCTGGGATCAACTACCAGCAACTATATGGTGGCCCATCTCCAGTTCCAGGGGTTCCGACAGACAGACAGACAAACAGTCAAGGATGGCAGGCCTGCCTGGTTTTTTTCTTTCTTATCCTTTTTAAAAAATGTTTATTTATTTATTCATGTATTTATAGATATAAGTACACTGTAGCTGTCTTCGGACACTCCAGAAGAGGGTGTAATATTCTGGAGAATCTAAATCCCTCTTATGGTCTGCATATGATGTACATAAACACAGACTCACATATACTTCTAAAAATTTAAAGATGGCTGAGGCCACAGAAAGGTCTCAAAAATTAACAGCATTGTCTCCTCTTCCAGAGAAACTAGGATCAACTATCAGCAACTATATGGTGGCCCATCTCCAGTTCCCGGGGATATGACAGACAGACATACAGACAGAGATAAGGATGGCAGGCCTGCCAGTTCTTTCTTTCTTTCTTATCCTTTTTAAAAAATGTTTATTTATTTATTTATGTATTTATTAGATATAAGTACACTGTAGCTGTCTTCAGACACTCCAGAAAAGGGTGTAAGATTCTGCAGAATCTAAATCCCTCTTATGGGCTGCATATGATGTACATAAACACAGCCTCACATATACTTCTAAAAATTTATAGATGGGTGGGGCAACTGAAAGGGCTCAACAATTAACAGAATTGTCTCCTCTTCCAGAAAACCTGGGATCAACTAACAGCAACTATATGGTGGGCCATCTCCAGTTCCAGGGGATCAGAAGGACAGACAGACAGACAGACATAAGGATGGCAGGCCTGCCTGGTCTTTCTTTATTACTTATCCTTTTAAAAATATTTTATTTATTTATTTATTTATTTATTTATTTATTCATTTATTTATTAGATATAAGTACCCTGTAGCTGCCTTCAGACACTCCAGAAGAGAATGTCAGATTCTGGAAAATCTAAATCCCTCTTATGGTCTGCATATGATGTACATAAAAACAGCCTCACATATACTTCTAAACATTTAAAGATGGGTGGGGCCACTAAAAGGGATCAACAATTAACAGCATTGTTTCCTCTTCCAGAGAACCTGGGATCAACTAACAGCACCTATATGGTGGCCCATCTCCAGTTCCAGGAGATCAGACAGATAGACAGACAGACAGATATAAGGATGGCAGGCCTGCCTGGTCTTTCTTTCTTATCATTTTTAAAAAATGATTATTTATTTATTTATTTATTTATTTATTTATTTATTTATTTATTTATTTATTAGATATAAGTACACTGTAGCTGTCTTCAGACACTCCAGAAGAGGTTGTCAGATTCTGGAGAATATAAATCCCTCTTATGGTCTGCATATGATGTACATAAACACAGACTCACATTTACTTCCAAAATTTAAAAATGTGTGGGGACACTGAAAGGGCTCAACAATTAACAGCATTGTCCCTTTTCCAGAAAACCTGGGATCAACTACCAGCAACTATATGGTGGCCCATCTCCAGTTCCAGGGGATCAGACAGACAGACAGACAGTCAGAAATAAGGATGGCAGACCTGCCTGGTCTTTCTTTCTTTCTTATCCTTTTGAAAAAATGTTTACTTATTTATTTATTTATTTATTTATGTATTTATTCATTTATTTATTAGATATAAGTACACTGTAGCTGTCTTCAGACACTCCAGAAGAGGGTGTAATATTCTGGAGAATCTAAATCCCTCTTATGGTCTTCATATGATGTACATAAACACAGCCTCACATATACTTCTAAAAATTTAAAGATGGGTGGGGCCACTGAAAGGGCTCAACAATTAACAGCATTGTCTCCTCTTCCAGAGAACCTGGGATCAACTACCAGCAACTATATGGTGGCCCAACTCCACTTCCAGGAGATCAGACAGACAGAAAGACAGACAGACAGAGATAAGGATGGCAGGCCTGCCTGGTCTTTCTTTTTTTCTTAACCTTTTCAAAAAATGGGTTTTTTTATTTATTTATTTATTTATTTATTTATTTATTTATTTATTTATTTATTAGATATAAGTACACCGTAGCTATCTTCAGACACTCCAGAAGAGGGTGTAATATTCTGGAGAATCTAAATCCCTCTTATGGTCTGCATATGATGTACATAAACACAGCCTCACATATACTTCTAAAAATTTAAAGATGGCTGAGGCCACTGAAAGGGCTCAACAATTAACAGCATTGTCTCCTCTTCCAGGGAACTGAGATCAACTATCAGCAACTATATGGTGGCCCATCTCCAGTTCCCGGGGATCAGACGGACAGACAGACAGACAGAGATAAGGATGGCAGGCCTGCCAGGTCTTTCTTTCTTTCTTATCCTTTTTAAAAAATGTTTATTTATTTATTTATGTATTTATTAGATATAAGTACACTGTAGCTATCTTCAGACACTCCAGAAGAGGGTGTCATATTCTGGAGAATCTAAATCCATCTTAGGGTGTGCATATGAAGTACATAAACACTGCCTAACATACACCTCTAAAAATTTAAAGATGAGTGGGGCCACTGAAAGGGCTCAACAATTAAGAGCATTGTCTCCTCTTCCAGAGAACCTGGGATCAACTACCAGCAACTATATGGTGGCCCATCTCCAGTTCCAGGAGATCAGAAAGACAGACAAACAGACAGAGAAAAGGATGGCAGGCCCTGCCTGGTCTTTCTTTTTTTCTTATCATTTTTTTTAAAAATTATTTATTTATTTATTTATTTATTTATTTATTTATTTATATATTTATTTATTTATTAGATATAAGTACCCTGTAGCTGCCTATAGACACTCCAGAAGAGAATGTCAGTTTCTGGAGAATCTAAATCCCTCTTATGGTCTGCATATGATGTACATAAACACAGCCTCACATATACTTCTAAAAATTTAAAGATGGGTGGGGCCACTGAAAGGGCTCAACAATTAACAGCATTGTCTCCTCTTCCAGAGAACCTGGGATCAACTACAAGCAACTATATGGTGGCCCATCTCCAGTTCCAGGAGATTAGACAGACAGACAGACAGACAGATATTAGGATGGCAGGCCTACCTGGTCTTTCTTTTTTTCTTATCATTTTTAAAAAATGATTATCTATTTATTTATTTATTTATTTATTTATTTATTTATTTATTTATTTATTTATTAGATATAAGTACACTGTAGCTATCTTCAGACACTCCAGAAGAGGGTGTCATATTCTGGAGAATCTAAATCCATCTTAGGGTGTGCATATGAAGTACATAAACACTGCCTCACATACACCTCTAAAAATTTAAAGATGAGTGGGGCCACTGAAAGGGCTCAACAATTAAGAGCATTGTCTCCTCTTCCAGAGAACCTGGGATCAACTACCAGCAACTATATGGTGGCCCATCTCCAGTTCCAGGGGATCAGACAGACAGACAGACAGTCAGAGATAAGGATGGCTGGCCTGCCTGGTCTTTCTTTCTTTCTTAACTTTTGGAAAAAAATGTTTATTTATTTATTTATTTATTTATTTATTTATTTATTTATTTATTAGATATAAGTACACTGTAGCTGTCTTCAGACACTCCAGAATAGGGTGTCAGATTCTGGAGAATATAAATCCCTCTTATGGTGTGCATATGATGTACATAAACACAGATTCACATTTACTTCCAAAAATTTAAAAATGTGTGGGGCCACTGAAAGAGCTCAACAATTAACAGCATTGTCCCTTTTCCAGAGAACCTGGTATCAACTACCAGCAACTATATGGTAGCCCATCTCCAGTTCCAGGGGATCAGACAGACAGACAGACAGTCAGAGATAAGGATGGCTGGCCTGCCTGGTCTTTCTTTCTTTCTTTACTTTTTGAAAAAAATGTTTATTTATTTATTTATTTATTTATTTATTTATTTATTTATTTATTAGATATAAGTACACTGTAGCTGTCTTCAGACACTCCAGAAGAGGGTGTAAGATTCTGGAGAATCTAAATTCGTCTTATGGTCTGCATATGATGTACATAAACACAGACTCACATATACTTCTAAAAATTTAAAGATTGGAGGGGCCACAAAAAGCGCTCAACAATTAACAGCATAGTCTCCTGTTCTAGAGAACCTGGGATCAACTACCAGCAACTATATGGTGGCCCATCTCCAGTTCCAGGGGTTCAGACAGACAGACATACAGACAGACAGAGATAAGGTTGGCAGGCCTGCCTGTTATTTCTTTCTTTCTTATCCTTTCAAAAAATGTTTATTTATTTATTTATTTATTTATTTATTTATTTATTAGATATAAGTACACTGTAGCTGTCTTCATACACTCCAGAAGAGGGGGTCAGATTCTGGAGAATCTAAATCCCTCTTATGGTATGCATATGATGTACATAAACACAGCCTCACATATACTTCTAAAAATTTAAAGATGGCTGAGGCCACTGAAAGGGCTCAACAATTAACAGCATTGTCTCCTCTTCCAGGGAAACTGAGATCAACTATCAGCAACTATATGGTGGCCCATCTCCAGTTCCCGGGGATCAGACCGACAGACAGACAGAGATAAGGATGGCAGGCCTGCCAGGTCTTTCTTTCTTTCTTATCCTTTTTAAAAAAATGTTTATTTATTTATTTATGTATTTATTAGATATAAGTACACTGTAGCTATCTTCAGACACTCCAGAAGAGGGTGTCATATTCTGGAGAATCTAAATCCATCTTAGGGTGTGCATATGAAGTACATAAACACAGCCTCACATACACCTCTAAAAATTTAAAGATGAGTGGGGCCACTGAAAGGGCTCAACAATTAAGAGCATTGTCTCCTCTTCCAGAGAACCTGGGATCAACTACCAGCAACTATATGGTGGCCCAACTCCAGTTCCAGGAGATCAGACAGACAGAAAGACAGACAGACAGAGATAAGGATGGCAGGCCTGCCTGGTCTTTCTTTTTTTCTTATCCTTTACAAAAAATATTTTATTTATTTATTTATTTATTTATTTATTTATTTATTTATTTATTTATTTATGTATTTATGTATTTATTAGATATAAGTACACCGTAGCTGTCTTCAGACACACCAGAAGAGGGTGTCAGATTCTGGAGAATCTAAATCCCTCTTATGGTCCGCATATGATGTACATAAACACAGCCTCACATATATTTCTAAAAATTTAAAAATGTGTGGCGCCACTGAAAGGGCTCAACAATTAACAGCATTGTCTCCTCTTCCAGAGAACCTGGGATCAACTACCAGCAACTATATGGTGGCCCATCTCCAGTTCCAGGGGTTCCGACAGACAGACAGACAAACAGTCAAGGATGGCAGGCCTGCCTGGTTTTTTTCTTTCTTATCCTTTTTAAAAAATGTTTATTTATTTATTCATGTATTTATAGATATAAGTACACTGTAGCTGTCTTCGGACACTCCAGAAGAGGGTGTAATATTCTGGAGAATCTAAATCCCTCTTATGGTCTGCATATGATGTACATAAACACAGACTCACATATACTTCTAAAAATTTAAAGATGGCTGAGGCCACAGAAAGGGCTCAAAAATTAACAGCATTGTCTCCTCTTCCAGAGAAACTAGGATCAACTATCAGCAACTATATGGTGGCCCATCTCCAGTTCCCGGGGATATGACAGACAGACATACAGACAGAGATAAGGATGGCAGGCCTGCCAGTTCTTTCTTTCTTTCTTATCCTTTTTAAAAAATGTTTATTTATTTATTTATGTATTTATTAGATATAAGTACACTGTAGCTGTCTTCAGACACTCCAGAAAAGGGTGTAAGATTCTGCAGAATCTAAATCCCTCTTATGGGCTGCATATGATGTACATAAACACAGCCTCACATATACTTCTAAAAATTTATAGATGGGTGGGGCAACTGAAAGGGCTCAACAATTAACAGAATTGTCTCCTCTTCCAGAAAACCTGGGATCAACTAACAGCAACTATATGGTGGGCCATCTCCAGTTCCAGGGGATCAGAAGGACAGACAGACAGACAGACATAAGGATGGCAGGCCTGCCTGGTCTTTCTTTATTACTTATCCTTTTAAAAATATTTTATTTATTTATTTATTTATTTATTTATTCATTTATTTATTAGATATAAGTACCCTGTAGCTGCCTTCAGACACTCCAGAAGAGAATGTCAGATTCTGGAAAATCTAAATCCCTCTTATGGTCTGCATATGATGTACATAAAAACAGCCTCACATATACTACTAAACATTTAAAGATGGGTGGGGCCACTAAAAGGGATCAACAATTAACAGCATTGTTTCCTCTTCCAGAGAACCTGGGATCAACTAACAGCAACTATATGGTGGCCCATCTCCAGTTCCAGGAGATCAGACAGATAGACAGACAGACAGATATAAGGATGGCAGGCCTGCCTGGTCTTTCTTTCTTATCATTTTTAAAAAATGATTATTTATTTATTTATTTATTTATTTATTTATTTATTTATTTATTTATTTATTAGATATAAGTACACTGTAGCTGTCTTCAGACACTCCAGAAGAGGTTGTCAGATTCTGGAGAATATAAATCCCTCTTATGGTCTGCATATGATGTACATAAACACAGACTCACATTTACTTCCAAAATTTAAAAATGTGTGGGGACACTGAAAGGGCTCAACAATTAACAGCATTGTCCCTTTTCCAGAAAACCTGGGATCAACTACCAGCAACTATATGGTGGCCCATCTCCAGTTCCAGGGGATCAGACAGACAGACAGACAGTCAGAAATAAGGATGGCAGACCTGCCTGGTCTTTCTTTCTTTCTTATCCTTTTGAAAAAATGTTTACTTATTTATTTATTTATTTATTTATGTATTTATTCATTTATTTATTAGATATAAGTACACTGTAGCTGTCTTCAGACACTCCAGAAGAGGGTGTAATATTCTGGAGAATCTAAATCCCTCTTATGGTCTTCATATGATGTACATAAACACAGCCTCACATATACTTCTAAAAATTTAAAGATGGGTGGGGCCACTGAAAGGGCTCAACAATTAACAGCATTGTCTCCTCTTCCAGAGAACCTGGGATCAACTACCAGCAACTATATGGTGGCCCAACTCCACTTCCAGGAGATCAGACAGACAGAAAGACAGACAGACAGAGATAAGGATGGCAGGCCTGCCTGGTCTTTCTTTTTTTCTTAACCTTTTCAAAAAATGGGTTTTTTTATTTATTTATTTATTTATTTATTTATTTATTTATTAGATATAAGTACACCGTAGCTATCTTCAGACACTCCAGAAGAGGGTGTAATATTCTGGAGAATCTAAATCCCTCTTATGGTCTGCATATGATGTACATAAACACAGCCTCACATATACTTCTAAAAATTTAAAGATGGCTGAGGCCACTGAAAGGGCTCAACAATTAACAGCATTGTCTCCTCTTCCAGGGAACTGAGATCAACTATCAGCAACTATATGGTGGCCCATCTCCAGTTCCCGGGGATCAGACGGACAGACAGACAGACAGAGATAAGGATGGCAGGCCTGCCAGGTCTTTCTTTCTTTCTTATCCTTTTTAAAAAATGTTTATTTATTTATTTATGTATTTATTAGATATAAGTACACTGTAGCTATCTTCAGACACTCCAGAAGAGGGTGTCATATTCTGGAGAATCTAAATCCATCTTAGGGTGTGCATATGAAGTACATAAACACTGCCTAACATACACCTCTAAAAATTTAAAGATGAGTGGGGCCACTGAAAGGGCTCAACAATTAAGAGCATTGTCTCCTCTTCCAGAGAACCTGGGATCAACTACCAGCAACTATATGGTGGCCCATCTCCAGTTCCAGGAGATCAGAAAGACAGACAAACAGACAGAGAAAAGGATGGCAGGCCCTGCCTGGTCTTTCTTTTTTTCTTATCATTTTTTTTAAAAATTATTTATTTATTTATTTATTTATTTATTTATTTATTTATTTATATTTATTTATTTATTAGATATAAGTACCCTGTAGCTGCCTATAGACACTCCAGAAGAGAATGTCAGATTCTGGAGAATCTAAATCCCTCTTATGGTCTGCATATGATGTACATAAACACAGCCTCACATATACTTCTAAAAATTTAAAGATGGGTGGGGCCACTGAAAGGGCTCAACAATTAACAGCATTGTCTCCTCTTCCAGAGAACCTGGGATCAACTACAAGCAACTATATGGTGGCCCATCTCCAGTTCCAGGAGATTAGACAGACAGACAGACAGACAGATATTAGGATGGCAGGCCTACCTGGTCTTTCTTTTTTTCTTATCATTTTTAAAAAATGATTATCTATTTATTTATTTATTTATTTATTTATTTATTTATTTATTTATTTATTAGATATAAGTACACTGTAGCTATCTTCAGACACTCCAGAAGAGGGTGTCATATTCTGGAGAATCTAAATCCATCTTAGGGTGTGCATATGAAGTACATAAACACTGCCTCACATACACCTCTAAAAATTTAAAGATGAGTGGGGCCACTGAAAGGGCTCAACAATTAAGAGCATTGTCTCCTCTTCCAGAGAACCTGGGATCAACTACCAGCAACTATATGGTGGCCCATCTCCAGTTCCAGGGGATCAGACAGACAGACAGACAGTCAGAGATAAGGATGGCTGGCCTGCCTGGTCTTTCTTTCTTTCTTAACTTTTGGAAAAAAATGTTTATTTATTTATTTATTTATTTATTTATTTATTTATTTATTTATTAGATATAAGTACACTGTAGCTGTCTTCAGACACTCCAGAATAGGGTGTCAGATTCTGGAGAATATAAATCCCTCTTATGGTGTGCATATGATGTACATAAACACAGATTCACATTTACTTCCAAAAATTTAAAAATGTGTGGGGCCACTGAAAGAGCTCAACAATTAACAGCATTGTCCCTTTTCCAGAGAACCTGGTATCAACTACCAGCAACTATATGGTAGCCCATCTCCAGTTCCAGGGGATCAGACAGACAGACAGACAGTCAGAGATAAGGATGGCTGGCCTGCCTGGTCTTTCTTTCTTTCTTTACTTTTTGAAAAAAATGTTTATTTATTTATTTATTTATTTATTTATTTATTTATTTATTTATTTATTAGATATAAGTACACTGTAGCTGTCTTCAGACACTCCAGAAGAGGGTGTAAGATTCTGGAGAATCTAAATTCGTCTTATGGTCTGCATATGATGTACATAAACACAGACTCACATATACTTCTAAAAATTTAAAGATTGGAGGGGCCACAAAAAGCGCTCAACAATTAACAGCATAGTCTCCTCTTCTAGAGAACCTGGGATCAACTACCAGCAACTATATGGTGGCCCATCTCCAGTTCCAGGGGTTCAGACAGACAGACATACAGACAGACAGAGATAAGGTTGGCAGGCCTGCCTGTTATTTCTTTCTTTCTTATCCTTTCAAAAAATGTTTATTTATTTATTTATTTATTTATTTATTTATTTATTTATTTATTAGATATAAGTACACTGTAGCTGTCTTCATACACTCCAGAAGAGGGGGTCAGATTCTGGAGAATCTAAATCCCTCTTATGGTATGCATATGATGTACATAAACACAGCCTCACATATACTTCTAAAAATTTAATGATGTTTGGGGCCACTGAAAGGGCTCAACAATTAACAGCATTGTCTCCTCTTCAGGAGAACCTGGGATCAACTACCAGCAACTATATTGTGGCCCATCTTCAGTTCCAGGGTTTCAGACAGACAGACAGACAAACAGTCAAGGATGGCAGGCCTGCCTGGTTGTTCTTTCTTTCTTATCATTTTTGAAAAAAATGTTTATTTATTTATTTATGTATTTATTAGATATAAGTACACTTCAGAGGTCTTCAGACACTCCAGAAGAGGTTGTCAGATTCTGGAGAATCTAAATCCTTCTTATGGTCTGCATATGATGTGCATAAACACAGACTCACATTTACTTCCAAAAATTTAAAGATGTGTGGGGACACTGAAAGGGCTCAACAATTAACAGCATTGTCTCCTCTTCCAGAAAACCTGGGATCAACTACCAGGAACTATATGGTGGCCCATCTCCAGGTCCAGGGGATCAGAAAGACAGACAGACAGACAGACAGAGATAAGGATGGCAGGCCTGCCTGGTATTTCTTTTTTTCTTATCATTTTTTTAAAAAAAGTTTATTTATTCATTTATTTATTTATTTATTTATTTATTTATTTATTTATGTATTCATTAGATATAAGTACACTGTAGCTGTCTTCAGACACGCCAGAAGAGGGTGTCAGATTCTGGAGAATCTAAATCCCTCTTATGGTCTGCATATGATGTACATAAACACAGCCTCACATATACTTCTAAAAATTTAAAGATGGCTGAGGCCACTGAAAGGGCTCAACAATTAACAGCATTGTCTCCTCTTCCAGAGAACCTGGGATCAACTATCAGCCACTATATGGTGGCCCATCTCCAGTTCCCGGGTATCAGACAGACAGACAGACAGACAGAGATAAGATAGGCAGGCCTGCCAGGTCTTTCTTTCATTCTTATCCTTTAAAAAAAAATGATTATTTATTTATTTATTTATTTATTTATTTATTTATTTATTTATTTATGTATTTTTTAGATATAAGTATACTGTAGCTGTCTTCAGACACTCCAGAAGAGGGTGTCAGATATTGGAGAATATAAATCAATCTTATGGTCTGCATATGATGTACATAAACACAGTCTCACATTTACTTCCAAAAATTTAAAGATGTGTGGGGCCACTGAAAGGGCTCCACAATTAAGAGCATTCTCTCCTCTTCAGGAGAACCTGGGATCAACTACCAGACACTATATGGTGGCCCATCTCCAGTTCCAGGAGATCAGACAGACAGACAGAGTTAAGGATCGCAGGCCTGCCTGGTCTTTCTTTTTTTCTTATCATTTTAAAAAAATGATTATTTATTTATTTATTTATTTATTTATTTATTTATTTATTTATTTATTTATTTATTAGATATAAGTACATGGTAGCAGTCTTCAGACACTTCAGAAGACGGTGTCAGATTCTGGACAATCTAAATCCCTCTTATGGTCTGCATATGATGTACATAAACACAGCCTCACATATACTTCTAAAAATTTAAAGATGGGTGGGGCCACTTTACAGCTCAAAAATTAACAGCATTGTCTCCTCTTCCAGAGAAACTGGGATCAACTACCAGCAATTATATGCTGGCCCCTCTCTAGTTCCAGGGGATCAGACAGGCAGACTGACAGACAGAGATAAGGATGGCAGGCCTACCTTGCCTTTCTTTCCTTCTTATCCTTTTAAAAAATGTTTATTTATTTATTTATGTATGTATTTATTAGATATAAGTACACAGTAGCTGTATTCAGACACTCCAGAAGAGGGTGTCAGATTCTGGAGAATCTAAATCCCTCTTATGGTCTGCATATGATGTATATAAACACAGCCTCACATATACTTCTAAAAATTTAAAGATGGGTGAGGCCACTTAAAGGGCTCAACAAATAACAGCATTTTCTCCTCTTCCAGAGAACCTGGGATCAACTACCAGCAAAAATATGGTGGCCCATCTCCAGTTTCAGGGGATCAGACAGACAGACAGACAAACAGACAAGGATGGCAGGCCTGCTTGGTTTTTATTTCTTTCTTATCCTTTTTAAAACATGTTTATTTATTTATTTATGTATTTATTAGATATAAGTACATTCTAGCTGTCTTCAGAAACTCCAGAAGAGGGTGTCAGATTATGGAGAATCTAAATCCCTCTTATGGTCTGCATATGATGTACATAAACACAGCCTAACATACAGTTCTAAACATTTAAAGATGGGTGGGGCCACTGAAAGTGCTCAAAAATAAACAGCATTGTCTCCTCTTGCAGAGAAACTGGGATCAACTACTTGCAACTATATGGTGGCCCATCTCCAGTTCCAGGGGATCAGACAGACAGACAGACAGTCAGAGATAAGGATGGCAGGCCTACCTGTTCTTTCTTTCTTTCTTACTTATCCTTTTAAAAAATGTTTATTTATTTATTTATGTGTTTATTTATGTATTAATTAGATATAAGTACACTGTAGCTGTCTTCAGACACTCCAGAAGAGGGTGTAAGATTCTGGAAAATCTAAATCCCTCTTATGGTCTGCATATGATGTACATAAACATAGCCTCACATATACTTCTAAAAATTTAAAGATGGCTGAGGCCACTGAAAGTGCTCAACAATTAACAGCATTGTCTCCTCTTCCAGAGAACCTGGGATCAACTATCAGCAACTATATGGTGGACCATCTCCAGTTCCCGGGGATCAGACAGACAGACAGACAGAGATAAGGATGGCAGGCCTGCCAGTTCTTTCTTTCTTTCTTATCCTTTTTAAAAATGTTTATTTATTTATTTTATTTATTTATTTATTAGATATAAGTACACTGTAGCTGTCTTCAGACACTCCAGAAGAGGGTGTCAGATTCTGGAGAATCTAAATCCCTCTTATGGTCTGCATATGATGTACATAAACACAGCCTCAAAAATACCTCTAAAAATTTAAAGATGGGTGGGGCCACTGAAAGGGCTCAAAAATTAACAGCATTGTCTCCTCTTCCAGAGAACCTGGGATCAAATACCCGCAACTATATTGTGGCCCATCTCCAGTTCCAGGGGATCTGACAGATAGACAGACAGACAGACAGACAGACAAGGTGGCAGGCCTGCCTGGTCTTTCTTTTTTCTTATCCTTTTTAATAATGTTTATTTATTTATTCATGTATTTATTAGATATTTGTACACTGTAGCTGTCTTCAGACACTCCAGAAGAGGGTGTCAGATTCTGGAGAATCTAAATCCCTCTTATGGTCTGCATATGATGTACATAAACACAGACTCACATTTACTTCCAACAATTTAAAGATTTGTTAGGCCACTGAAAGGGCTCAACAATTAACAGCATTGTCTCCTCTTCCAGAGAACCTGGGATCAACTACCAGGAAAAATATGGTGGCCCATCTCCAGTTTCAGGGGATCAGACAGACAGACAGACAGACAGACAGAGTTAAGGATCGCAGGTCTGCCTGGTCTTTCTTTTTTTCTTATCATTTTTAAAAAATGATTATTTATTTATTCATTTATATATGTATTTATTAGATATAAGTACACTGTAGAGGTCTTCAAACACTCCAGAAGAAGTTGTCAGATTCTGGAGAATCTAAATCTCTCTTATGGTCTGCATATGATATACATAAACACAGACTCACATTTACTTTCAACAATTTAAAGATTTGTGGGGCCACTGGAAGGGCTCAACAATTAACAGCATTGTCTCCTCTTCCAGAGAACCTGGGATCAACTACCAGCAACTATATGGTGGCCCATCTCCAGTTCCAGGGGATCAGACAGAGAGACAGACAGAGAGACACAGATAAGGATGGCAGGCCTGCCTGGTCTTTCTTTTTTTCTTATCATTTTAAAAAAATGTTTATTTATTTATTTATTTATTTATTTATTTATTTATTTATTTATTTATTATTTATAAGTATACTGTACCTGTCTTCAGACACTCCAGAAGAGGGTGTCAGATTCTGGAGAATCTAAATCCCTCTTATGGTCTGAATATGATGTACATAAACACAGCCTCACATACACCTCTAAAAATTTAAAGATGAGTGGGGCCACTAAAAGGGCTCAACAATTAACAGCATTGTCTCCTCTTCCAGAGAACCTGGGATCAACTACCAGCAACTATATGGTGGCCCATCTCCAGTTCCAGGGTTTCAGACAGACAGACAGACAAACAGTCAAGGATGGCAGGCCTGCCTGGTTTTTTTCTTTCTTATACTTTTTAAAAAATGTTTATTTATTTATTTATGTATTAATTAGATATAAGTACACTGGAGAGGTCTTCAGACACTCCAGAAGAGGTTGTCAGATACTGGAGAATGTAAATACCTCTTATGATCTGCATATTATGTACATAAACACAGACTCACATTTACTTCAAAAAATTTAAAGATGTGTGGGGCAACTGAAATGGCTCAACAATTAACAGCATTGTCTCCTAGTCCAGAGAACCTGGGATCAACTACCAGCAACTATATGGTGGCCCATCTCCAGTTCCAGGAGATCAGACAGACAGACAGACAGACAGAGATAAGGATGGCAGGCATGCCTGGTCTTTCTTTTTTTCTTATCATTTTTAAAAAATGATTATTTATTTATTTATTTATTTATTTATTTATATATTAGATATAAGTACACTGTAATTGTCTTCAGACACTCCAGAAGAGGGTGTCAGATTCTGGAGAATCTAAATCCCTCTTATGGTCTGCATATGATGTACATAAACAAAGCCTCACATATACTTCTAAAAATTTAAAGATGGGTGGGGCCACTTTACGGCTCAAAAATTAACAACATTGTCTCCTCTTCCAGAGAACCTGGGTTCAACTACCAGCAACTATATGGTGGCCCATCTCCAGTTCCAGGGGATCAGACAGACAGACAGACATACAGACAGCTAGAGATAAGGATGGCAGGCCTGCCTGGTCTCTCTTTATTTTTTATCCTTTTTAAGAAATGTTCATTTATTTATTTATGTATTTATTAGATATAAGTACACTGTAGCTGTCTTCAGACATTCAGTAAGAGGGTGTCAGATTCTGGAGAATCTAAATCCCTCTTATGGTCTGCATATGATGTACATAAACACAGACTCACAATTACTTCCAAAAATTTAAAGATGTGTGGGGCCACTGAAAGTGCTCGACAATTAACAGCATTGTCTCCTCTTCCAGAGAACCTGGGATCAACTACCAGCAACTATATGGTGGCCCATCTCCAGTTCCACGGGATCAGACAGACAGACTGACCGACAGAAGAGATAAGGATCGCAGGCCTGCCTGGCCTTACTTTCTTTCTTATCCTTTTAAAATGTTTGTTTATTTATTTATTTATTTATTTATTTATTTATTTATTTATTTATTAGGTATAAGTACACTGTAGCTGTCTTCAGACACTCCAGAAGAAGGTTTCAGATTGAGGAGAATCTAAATCCCTCTTATATTCTGCATATGATGTACATAAACACAGCCTCACATATACTTCTAAAAATTTAAAGATGGGTGGGGCCACTGAAAGGGCTCAACAATTAACAGCATTGTCTCCTGTTCCAGAGAACCTGGGATCAACTACTGGCAACTATATGGTGGCCCATCTCCAGTTCGGGGGTATCAGACAGACAGACAGACAGACAGACAGACAGATATAAGATGGCAGGCCTGCCCGTTGTTTCTTTCTTTCTTATCCTTTTTAAAAAAATTTTATTTATATATTTATTTTTTTATTTATGTATTTATTAGATATAAGTACACTGTAGCTGTCTTCAGAGACTTGAGAAGAGGGTGTCAGAAATTTGAGAATCTAAATCCCTCTTATGGTCTGCATATGATGTACATAAACACAGCCTCACATATACTTCTAAAAATTTAAAGATGGGTGGGGCCACTGATAGGGCTCAAATTAACAGCATTGTATCCTCTTCCAGAGAACCTGGGATCAACTACAAGCAACTATATGGTGGCTCATCTCCAGTGCCCAGGGATCAGACAAGCAGACAGACAGACAGACAAGGATAAAGATGGCAGGCCTGCCTGGTCTTTCTTCCTTTCTTATCCTTTTTTTAAAAATGTTTATTTATTTATTTATTTATGTATTTTTTACATATAAGTACACTATAGCTGTCTTCAGACACTCCAGAAAATGGTTTCAGATTCTGGAGAATCTAAATCCCCCTTATTGTCTGCATATGAGGTACATAAACACAGCCTCCCATATACTTCTAAAATTTAAAGTGGGTGGGGCCACTGAAAGGGCTCAACAATTAACAGCATTGTCTCCACTTCCAGAGAACCTGGGATCAACTACCATCAACTATATGGTGGCCCATCTCCAGTTCCCGGGGATCAGACAGACAGACAGAGAGACAGACAGAGAAGGATAACGGTGGCAGGCCTACCTGGTCTTTCTTTCTTTCTTATCCTTTTTTAAAAAAGTTTATTTATTTATTTATTTATTTATTAGATATAAGTACACTGTATCTGTCTTCACACACTCCGGAAGAATGTGTCAGATTCTGGTGAATCTAAATCCCTCTTATGGTCTGCATATGATGTACATAAACACAGCCTCACATATAATTCTAAAAATTTAAAGATGGGTGGGGCAACTGAAAGAGCTCAAACAATTAACAGCATTGTCTCCTGTTCCAGAGAACCTGGGATCAAATGCCAGCAACTATATGGTGGCCCATCTCCAGTTCCAGGGGATCAGAAAGACAGACAGACAGACAGACAGACAGACAGACAGAGATGAGGATGGCAGGCCTGCCTGGTCTTTTTTTCTTTCTTTCTTATCCTTTTTAAAAAATGTTTATTTATTTATTTATTTATTTATTTATATATTTATTAATGTATTTATTAGATATAAGTACACTCTATCTGTCTTCAGTCACTCCAGAAGAGGGTGTCAGATTCTGGAGAATATAAATCCCTCTTATGGTCTGCATATGATGTACATAAACACAGCCTCACATATACTTCTAAAAATTTAAAGTTGGGTGGGGCCCCTGAAATGGCTCAATAATTAACAGCATTGATGCTCTTCCAGAGAACCTGGGATCAACAACGAGCAACTATATGGTGGCCCGTCTTTAGTTCCAGGGGATCAGACAGACAGACAGACAGACAGAGATAAGGATGGTAGGCCTGCCTGGTCTTTCTTTCTTTCTTATCCTTTTTAAAAAATGTTTATTTATTTATGTATGTATGTATGTATGTATTATGTATTTATTTATTTATTTATTTATTTATTTATTTATTTATTTATTTATATATTTAGTAGATATAAGTACACTGTAGCTGTCTTCAGACACTCCAGAAGAGGGTGTCAGATTCTGGAGAATCTAAATCCCTCTTATGGTCTGCATATGATGTACATAAACACAGACTCACAATTACTTCCAAAAATTTAAAGATGTGTGGGGCCACTGAATGGGCTCGACAATTAACAGCATTGTCTCCTCTTCCAGAGAACCTGGGATCAACTACGAGCAACTATATGGTGGCACATCTTAAGTTCCAGGGTTTCAGACAGACAGACAGACAAACAGTCAAGGATGGCAGGCCTGCCTGGTTTTTCGTTCTTTCTTGTCCTTTTTAAAAAATGTTTATTTATTTATTTATTTATTTATTTATTTATTTATTTATTTATATATTTAGTAGATATAAGTACACTGTAGCTGTCTTCAGACACTCCAGAAGAGGGTGTCAGATTCTGGAGAATCTAAATCCCTCTTATGGTCTGCATATGATGTACATAAACACAGACTCACAATTACTTCCAAAAATTTAAAGATGTGTGGGGCCACTGAATGGGCTCGACAATTAACAGCATTGTCTCCTCTTCCAGAGAACCTGGGATCAACTACGAGCAACTATATGGTGGCACATCTTAAGTTCCAGGGTTTCAGACAGACAGACAGACAAACAGTCAAGGATGGCAGGCCTGCCTGGTTTTTCGTTCTTTCTTGTCCTTTTTAAAAAATGTTTATTTATTTATTTATTTATTTATTTATTTATTTATTTATTTATTTATTTATTTATTAGATATAAGTACACTGTAGAGGTCTTCAGACACTCCAGAAGAAGTTGTCAGATTCTGGAGAATCTAAATCCCTCTTATGGTCTGCATATGATGTACATAAACACAGACTCACATTTACTTCCAACAATTTAAAGATTTGTGGGGCACTGAAAGGGCTCAACAATTAACAGCATTGTCTCCTCTTCCAGAGAACCTGGGATCAACTACCAGCAACTATATGGTGGCCCATCTCCAGTTCCAGGGGATCAGACAGAGAGACAGACAGAGAGACAGAGATAAGGATGGCAGGCCTGCCTGGTCTTTCTTTTTTTCTTATCATTTTTAAAAAATGTTTATTTATTTATTTATTTATTTACTTATTTATTTATTTATGTATGTATTTATTATTTTTAAGTACACTGTACCTGTCTTCAGACACTCCAGGAGAGGGTGTCAGATTCTGGAGAATCTAAATCCCTCTTATGGTCTGAATATGATGTACATAAACACAGCCTCACATACACCTCTAAAAATTTAAAGATGAGTGGGGCCACTGAAAGGGCTCAACAATTAACAGCATTGTATCCTCTTACAGAGAACCTGGGATCAACTACCAGCAACTATATGGTGGCCCATCTCCAGTTCCAGGGGATCAGACAGACAGACAGACAGAGATAAGGATGGCAGGCCTGCCTGGTCTTTCTTTCTTTCTAATCGATTTTAAAAAATGTTTATTTATTTATTTATGTATTTATTAGATATAAGTACACTGTATCAGTCTTAGACACTCCAAAAGTCGGTGTCATATTCTGGAGAATCTAAATCCCTCTTAAGGTCTGAATATGATGTACATAAACACAGCCTCACATTTACTTCTAAAAAATTAAAGATGGGTGGGGCCACTGAAAGTGCTCAACAATTAACAGCATTGTCTCCTCTTCCAGAGGACCTGGGATCAACTACCAGCAACTATATGGTGGCCCATCTCCACTTCTAGGGGATCAGACAGAGAGACAGACAGAAAGAAAAAGATAAGGATGGCAGGCCTGCCTGGTCTTTCTTTCTTTCTTATCCTTTTTAAAAAATGTTTATTTATGTATGTATGTATGTATGTATGTATGTATGTATTTATTTATTTATATATTTAGTAGATATAAGTACACTGTAGCTGTCTTCAGACACTCAAGAAGAGGGTGTCAGATTCTGGAGAATCTAAATCCCTCTTATGGTCTGCATATGATGTACATAAACACAGACTCACAATTACTTCCAAAAATTTAAAGATGTGTGGGGCCACTGAATGGGCTCGACAATTAACTGCATTGTCTCCTCTTCCAGAGAACCTGGGATCAACTACGAGCAACTATATGGTGGCCCATCTTAAGTTCCAGGGTTTCAGACAGACAGACAGACAAACAGTCAAGGATGGCAGGCCTGCCTGGTTTTTCGTTCTTTCTTGTCCTTTTTAAAAAATGTTTATTTATTTATTTATTTATTTATTTATTTATTTATTTATTTATGTATTTATTAGCTATAAGTACACTGTAGAGGTCTTCAGACACTCCAGAAGAAGTTGTCAGATTCTGGAGAATCTAAATCCCTCTTATGGTCTGCATATGATGTACATAAACACAGACTCACATTTACTTCCAACAATTTAAAGATTTGTGGGCACTGAAAGGGCTCAACAATTAACAGCATTGTCTCCTCTTCCAGAGAACCTGGGATCAACCACCAGCAACTATATGGTGGCCCATCTCCAGTTCCAGGGGATCAGACAGAGAGACAGACAGAGAGACAGAGATAAGGATGGCAGGCCTGCCTGGTCTTTCTTTTTTTCTTATCATTTTAAAAAAATGTTTATTTATTTATTTATTTATGTATTTATTATTTTTAAGTACACTGTACCTGTCTTCAGACACTCCAGAAGAGGGTGTCAGAAATTGGAGAATCTAAAACCCTCTTATGGTCTGCATATGATGTACATAAACACAGCCTCACATATACTTCTAAAAATTTAAAGATGGGTGGGGCCACTGATAGGGCTCAAATTAACAGCATTGTCCCCTCTTCCAGAGAACCTGGGATCAACTACAAGCAAGTATATAGTGGCTAATCTCCAGTGCCCAGGGATCAGACAGACAGACAAACAGACAGACAAGGATAAAGATGGCAGGCCTGCCTGGTCTTTCTTTCTTTCTTATCCTTTTTTAAAAAATGTTTATTTATTTATTTATGTATTTATTACATATAAGTACACTATAGCTGTCTTCAGACACTCCAGAAGAGGGTGTCAAATTCTGGTGAATCTAAATCCCCCTTATTGTCTGCATATGAGGTACATAAACATACCCTCCCATATACTTCTAAAAATTTAAAGATGGGTGGGGGCACTGAAAGGGCTCAATAATTAACAGCATTGTCTCCACTTCCAGAGAACCTGGGATCAACTACCATCAACTATATGGTGGCCCATTTCCAGTTCCCGGGGATCAGAAAGACAGACAGAGAGAAGACAGACAAGGATAAAGGTGGCAGGCCTACCTGTTCTTTCTTTCTTTCTTATCCTTTTTACAAAATGTTTATGTATTTATTTATTTATTTATTTATTTATTTATTTATTTATTTATTTATTAGATATAAGTACACTGTATCTGTCTTCACACACTCCAGAAGAATGTGTCAGATTCTGGTGAATCTAAATCCCTCTTATGGTCTGCATATGATGTACATAAACACAGCCTCACATATAATTCTAAAAATTTAAAGATTGGTGGGGCAACTGAAAGGGCTCAACAATTAACAGCATTGTCTCCTGTTCCAGAGAACCTGGGATCAAATACCAGCAACTATATGGTGGCCCACCTCCAGTTCCAGGGGATCAGAAAGACAGACAGACAGACAGACAGAGATAAGGATGGCAGGTCTGCCTGGTCTTTCTTTCTTTCTTTCTTTCTTTCTTTCTTTCTTTCTTTCTTTCTTTCTTTCTTTCTTTCTTTCTTATCCTTTTTTTTAAATGTTTATTTATTTATTTTTTTATTTATTTATTTATTTATTTATGTATTTATTAGATATAAGTACACTGTAGCTGTCTTCAGTTACTCCAGAAGAGGGTGTCAGATTCTGGAGAATATAAATCCCTCTTCTGGTCTGCATATGATGTACATAAACACAGCCTCACATTTACTTCTAAAAATTAAAGATGGGTGGGGCCACTGAAAGGGCTCAACAATTAACAGCATTGTCTCCTCTTCCAGAGGACCTGGGATCAACTACCAGCAACTATATGGTGGCCCATCTCCACTTCCAGGGGATCAGACAGAGAGACAGACAGAGCCTGGTTTTTCTTTCTTTCTTATCCTTTATAAAAAAATGTTTATTTATTTATTTATTTATTTATTAGATATAAGTACACTGTAGCTGTCTTCAGACACTCCTGAAGAGGGTGTCAGATTCTGGAGAATCTATATCCCTCTTATGGTCTGCATATGATGTACATAAACACAGCCTCACATATACTTCTAAAAATTTAAAGTTGGGTGGGGCCACTGAAAGGGCTCAACAATTAACAGCATTGTCTCCTCTTCAGGAGAACCTGGTATCAACTACCAGCAACTATATGGTGGCCCATCTCCATTTCCAGGGGATCTGACAGATAGACAGACAGACAGAAGACAGACAAAGTGGGAGGCCTGCATGGTCTTTCTTTCTTTATTATCCTTTTTATAAAATGTTTATTTATTTATTTATGTATTTATTTATTAGATACAAAAATACTGTATCTGTCTTGAGACACTCAAGAAGAGGGTGCCGGATTCTGGAGAATCTAAATCCCTCTTATGGTCTGCATATGATGTACATAAACACTGCCTCACATTTACTTCTAAAAATTTAAAGATGGGTTGGTCCACTGAGATGGCTCAACAATTAAGTGCATTGTCTCCTCTTCCAGAGAATCTGGGATCAACCACCAGCAACTATATGATGACCCATCTCCAATTCCAGGGGATCAGATAGACAGACAGACAGACATACAGACAGACAGACATAAGGATGGCAGGCCTGCCTGGTCTTTCTTTCTTTCTTATCATTTTTTAAAAATGTTTATTTATTTATTTATGTATTTATTAAATATAAGTACACTGTAGCTGTCTTCAAACAATCCAGAGGAGGGTGTCAGATTCTGGAGAACCTAAATCCCTCTTATGGTCTGCATATGATGTACATAAACACAGCCTCAACTTTACTTCTAAAAATTTAAAGATGGGTGGGTCCACTGAAAATGCTCAACAATTAACAGCATTGTCTCCTCTTCCAGAGAGCCTGGGATCAACTACCAGCAACTATATGGTGGCCCATCTCCAGTTGCAGGGTATCAAAAAGACAGACAGACAGACAGAGATAAGGATGGAGGCCTGCCTTGGCTGTCCTTTCTTCCTTATTCTTTTTAAAAAATGTTTATTTATTTATTTATGTATTTATTAGATATAAGTACACTGTCGCTGTCTTCAGACACGGTAGAAGAGGGTGTCATATTCTGGAGAATCTAAATCCTGCTTATGGTCTGCATATGATGTACATAAACACAGCCTCATATTTACTTCTAAAAATTTAAAGATGGGTGGGAAACTGAAAGGGCACAACAATTAACAGCATTGTCTCCTCTTCCAGAGAACCTGGGATCAACTACCAGCAACTATATGGTGGCCCATCTCCAGTTCCCGGGGATCAGACAGACAGACAGAGAAACAGACAGACAAGGATAAGGATGGCATGCCTGCCTGGTCTTTCTTTTTTTCTTATCCATTTTAAAAAATGTTTATTTATTTATTTATTTATTTATTTATTTATTTATTTATTTATTTATTAGATATAAATACACCTTATCTGTCTTCAGACACTCCAGAATAGGGTGTCAGAATCTGGAGAATATAAATCCCTCTAATGGTCTGCATATGATGTTCATAAACACAGCCTCACATATACTTCTAAAAATTTAGAGATGTGTGGGGCCACTGAAAGGGCTCAAAAATTAACAGCATTGACTCCTCTTCCAGAGAACCTGGGACCAACTACCAGCAACTATATGGTGGCCCACCTTTAGTTCCCGGGGATCAGACAGCCAGACAGCCAGACAGAGATAAGGATGGCAGGCCTGCCTGTTCTTTCTTTCTTTCTTATCCTTTTTAAAAAATGTTTATTTATTTATTTATTTATTTATTTATTTATTTATTTATTAGATATAAATACACCTTAGCTGTCTTCAGACACTCCAGAATAGGGTGTCAGAATCTGGAGAATATAAATCCCTCTAATGGTCTGCATATGATGTTCATAAACACAGCCTCACATATACTTCTAAAAATTTAGAGATGGGTGGGGCCACTGAAAGGGCTCAAAAATTAACAGCATTGACTCCACTTCCAGAGAACCTGGGATCAACTACCAGCAACTATATGGTGGCCCACCTTTAGTTCCCGGGGATCAGACAGCCAGACAGCCAGACAGAGATAAGGATGGCAGGCCTGCCTGTTCTTTCTTTCTTTCTTATGTTTTTAAAAAATGTTTATTGATTTATGTATTTATTTATTTATTTACTTACATATTTATTAGATATACGTATTCTGTAGCTGTCTTCAGACACTCCAGAAGAGGGTGTCAGATTCCTGAGAATCTAAATCCCTCTTATGGTCTACATATGATGTACATAAACACAGCCTCACATATACTTCTAAAAATTTAAAGATGGGTGGGGCCACTGAATGGGCTCAACAATTACCAGCATTGTCTCCTCTTCCAGAGAACCTGGGATCAACTACCATCAACTATATGGTGGCCCATCTCCAGTTCCAGGGGATCTGACAGATAGACAGACAGACAGACAGACAGACAAGGTGGCAGGCCTGCCTGGTTTTTCTTTCTTTCTTATCCTTTTTAAAAAATGTTTATTAATTTATGTATGTACTTATTAGATATAAGTACACTGTAGCTGACTTCAAACACTCACGAAGAGGGTGTCAGATTCTCGAGAATCTAAATCCCTTTTATAGTCTTCATATGATGTACATAAACACAGCCTCACATATACTTCTAAAAACTTAAAATGTGTGGGGCCACTGAAAGGGCTCAACAATTAACAGCATTGTCTCCTCTTTCAGAGAACCAGGAATCAACTACCAACAATTATATGGTGGCCCCTCTCCAATTCCGGGGATCAGACAGACAGACAGACAGACAAGGATGGCAGGCCTGCCTGGTCTCTCTTTCTTTATTATTATTTTTTAAAAATGTTTATTTGTTTATTTATGAATTTATTAGATATAAGTAAACTGTATCTGTCTTCAGACAATCCAGAAGAGGTTGTCAGATTCTGGAGAATCTAAATCCCTCCTATGGTCTGCATATTCGGTACATAAACACAGCCTTACATATACTTCTAAAAATTTAAATATGGGTGGGGCCACTGAAAGGGCTCAACAATTAACAGCATAGTCTCCTCTTCCAGAGAATCTGGGATCAACTACCAGCAACTATATGGTGGCCCATCTCCAGTTCCAGGGGATCAGACAGACAGACAGACAGATAAAGATAAGGATGGCAGGCCTGCCTGGTCTTTCTTTCTAATCGATTTTAAAAAAATGTTTATTTATTTATTTATTTATTTATGTATTTATTAGATATAAGTACTCTGTATCCGTCTTAGACACTCCAAAAGTCGGTGTCATATTCTGGAGAATGTAAATACCTCTTATGGTCTGAATATGATGTACATAAACACAGCCTCACATTTACTTCTGAAAATTTAAAGATGGGTGGGGCCAATGAAAGGGCTCAACAATTAACAGCATTGTCTCCTCTTCCAGAGGACTTGGGATCAACTACCAGCAACTATATGGTGGCCCATCTCCAGTTCCAGGGGATCAGACAGACAGACAGACAGACAGAGATAAGGATGGCAGGCCTGCCTGATTTTTCTTTCTTTCTTATCCTATTTAAAAAAAATGTTTATTTATTTATTGATTTATTGATATATTTATTTATTTATTTATTTATTTATTTATTTATTTATTTATTTATTTATTAGATATAAGTACACTGTAGCTGTCTTCAGACAATCCAGAAGAGGGTGACAGATTCTGGAGAATCTATATCCCTCTTATGGTCTGCATATGATGTACATAAACACAGCCTCACATATACTTCTAAAAATTTAAAGATGGGTTGGGCCACTGAAAGGGCTCAACAATTAACAGCATTGTCTCCTCTTCCAGAGAACCTGGGATCAACTACCAGCACCTATATGGTGGCCCATCTTCAGTTCCAGGGGATCAGACAGACAGACAGACAGACAGAGATAAGGATGGCAGGCCTGCCTGATTTTTCTTTCTTTCTTATCCTTTTTAAAAAATGTTTATTTATTTATTTATTTATTTATTTATTTATTTATTTATTAGATATAAATACACTGTAGCTGTCTTCAGACACTCCAGAAGAGGGTGTCAGATTCTGGACAATCTAAATCACTCTTAAGGTCTGCATATGATGTACATAAAGACAGCCTCACATACACTTCTAAAAATTTAAGGATGGGTGGGGCCACTGAAAGGGCTCAACAATTAACATCATTGTCTCCTCTTCCAGAGAACCTGGGATCAACTACCAGCAACTATATGGTGGCCCATCTCCAGTTCCCGGGGATCAGACAGACAGACAGACAGAGATAAGGATGGCAGGCCTGCCTGGTCTTTCTTTCTTACTTATCCTGTTTAAAAATGTTTATTTATTTATTTATTTATTTATTTATTTATTTATTTATATATTTATGTATTTATTATATATAAGTACACAGTAGCTGTCTTCAGACACTCCAGAAGAGGGTGTCAAATTCAGGAAAATCTAAATCCCTCTTATGATCTGCATATGATGTACATAAACACAGACTCACATATACTTCTAAAAATTAAAAGATGGGTGGGGCCAATGAAAGGACTCAACAATTAACAGCATTGTCTCCTCTTCCAGAGAGCCTCGGATGATCTACCAGCAACTATATGGTGGCCAATCTCCAGTTCCAGGGTATCAAACAGACAGACAGACAGACAGACAGAGATAAGGATGGCAGGTCTGCCTCGTCTTTCTTTCTTTCTTATCATTTTTAAAAAATGTTTATTTATTTATTTTTGTATTTATTAAATATAAGTACACTGTAGCTGTCTTCAAACAATCCAGAAGAGGGTGTCAGATTCTGGAGAATCTAAATCCCTCTTATGGTCTGCATATGATGTACATAAACACAGCCTCAACTTTACTTCTAAAAATTTAAAGATGGGTGGGGCCACTGAAAATGCTCAACAATTAACAGCATTGTCTCCTCGTCTAGAGAGCCTGGGATGAACTACCAGCAACTATATGGTGGCCCATCTCCAGTTCCAGGGTATCAAACAGACAGACAGACAGACAGAGATAAGGATGGAGGCCTGCCTGGTCTTTCTTTCTTTCTTATCCTTTTTAAAAAATGTTTATTTATTTATTTATGTATTAATTAGATATAAGTACACTGTAGCTGTCTTCAGACACTCCAGTAGAGGGTGTCAGATTCTGGAGAATCTAAATCCTCTTATAATCTGCATATGATGTACATAAACACAGCCTCAGGTATACTTCTAAAAATTTAAAGAAGTGTGGGGCCACTGAAAGGGCTCAACAATTACCAGCATTGTCTCCTCTTCCAGAGAACCTTGGATCAACTACCAGCAACTATATGGTGGGCCATCTTGAGTTCCCGGGGATCAAATAGATAGACAGACAGACAGACAGACAGAGATATGGATGGTAGGCCTGCCTGGTCTTTCTTTCTTTCTTATCCCTTTTAAAAAATGTTTATTTATTTATTTATTTATTTATTTATCTATTTATTTATTAGATATCAGTACACTGTAGCTGTCTTCAGACACTCCAGAAGAGGGTGTCAGTTTCTGGAGAATCTAAATCCCTCTTATGGTTTGCATATGATGTACATAAACACAGCCTCACATACACTTCTAATTATTTAAAGATGGGTGGGACCACTGAAAGGTCTCAACAATTAACAGCATTGTCTCCTCTTCCAGAGAACCTGGGATCAACTACCAGCAACTATATGGTGGCCCATATCCAGTATCAGAGGATCAGACAGACAGACAGGCAGACAGACAGAGATAAGGATGGCAGGCCTGCCTGATTTTTCTTTCTTTCTTATCCTTTTTTAAAAATGTTTATTTATTTATTTATTTATTTATTTATTTATTTATTTATTTATATTTATTAGATATAAGTACACTGTAGCTGTCTTCAGACACTCCAGAAGAGGGTGTCAGATTCTGGAGAATCTAAATCCCTCTTATGGTCTGCATATGATGTACATAAACAGAGACTCACATACACCTCTAAAAATTTAAAGATGGGTGGGGCCACTTAATGGGCTCAACAAATAACAGCATTGTCTCCTCTTCCAGAGAACCTGGGATCAACTACCAGCAAGTATATGATGGACCATCTCCAGTTCCAGGGGATCAGACAGACAGAGATAAGGATGGCACTCCTGCCTTGTCTTTCTGTATTTCTTATCCATTTTAAAAAATGTTTCTTTATTTATTTATTTATTTATTTATTTATTTATTTATTTATTTATTTATTAGATATAAATACACTGTAGCTGTCTTCAGACACTCCAGAAGAGGGTGGCAGATTCTGGACAATCTAAATCCCTCTTATGGTCTGCATATGATGTACATAAACACAGCCTCACATACACTTCTAAAAATTTAAGGATGGGTGGGGCGACTGAAAGGGCTCAACAATTAACAGCATTGTCTCCTCTTCCAGAGAACCTGGGATCAACTACCAGCAACAATATGGTGGCCCATCTCCAGTTCCCGGGGATCAGATAGACAGACAGACAGACAGACAGACAGAGATATGGATGGAAGGCCTGCCTGGTCTTTCTTTCTTTCTTATCCTGTTTAAATAATGTTTATTTATTTATTTATTTATTTATTTATTTATTTATTTATTCATTTATTTATTTATTAGATATAAGTACACTGTAGCTGTCTTCAGACACTCCAGAAGAGGGTGTCAGATTCTGATGAATCTAAATCCCTCTTCTGGTCTGCATATGATGTACATAAACACGGCCTCATATACACTTCTAAAAATTTAAAGATGGGTAGCGCCACTGAAAGGGCTCAACAATTAACAGCATTGTCTCCTCTTCCAGAGAACCTGGGATCAACTACCAGCAACTATATGGTGGTCCATCTCCAGTTATGGGGATCAGATAGACAGACAGACAGACAGACAGAGATATGGATGGCAGGCCTGCCTGGTCTTTCTTTCTATTCCTTTTTTAAAAATGTTAATTTATTTATTTATTTATTTATTTATTTATTTATTTATTTATTAGATATAAATACACTGTAGCTGTCTTCAGACACTCCAGAAGAGGGTGTCAGATTCTGGAGAATCTAAATCCCTCTTATGGTATGCATATGATGTACATAAAGAGAGACTCACATACACTTCTAAAAATTTAAAGATGGGTGGGGCCACTTAAAGGGCTCAACAAATAACAGCATTGTCTCCTCTTCCAGAGAACCTGGTGTCAACTACCAGCAAGTATATGATGGACCATCTCCAGTTCCAGGGGATCAGACAGACAGATAGACAGACAGAGATAAGGATGGCTCTCCTGCCTGGTCTTTCTGTATTTCTTATCCATTTTAAAAAATGTTTATTTATATATTTATTTATTTATTTATTTATTTATGTATTTATTTATTTATTAGATATAAATACACTATAGCTGTCTTCAGACACTCCAGAAGAGGGTGTCAGATTCTGGACAATCTAAATCCCTCTTAAGGTCTGCATATGATGTACATAATCACAGCCTCACATACACTTCTAAAAATTTAAGGATGGGTGGGGCGACTGAAAGGGCTCAACAATTAACAGCATTGTCTCCTCTTCCAGAGAACCTGGGATCAACTACCAGCAACTATATGGTGGCCCATCTCCAGTTCCCGGGGATCAGATAGACAGACAGACAGACTGACAGAGATATGGATGGAAGGCCTGCCTGGTCTTTCTTTCTTTCTTATACTGTTTAAATAATGTTTATTTATTTATTTATTTATTTATTTATTTATTTATTTATTAGATATAAGTACACTGTAGCTGTCTTCAGACACTCCAGTAGAGGGTGTCAGATTCTGATGACTCTAAATCCCTCTTCTGGTCTGCATATGATGTACATAAACACAGCCTCACATATACTTCTAAAAATTTAAACATGGGTAGGGCCACTGATAGGGCTCAACAAGCTGGGCGTGTTGGCGCACGCCTTTAATCCCAGCACTCGGGAGGCAGAGGCAGGCAGATTTCTGAGTTCAAAGCCAGCCTGGTCTACAAAGTGAGTTCCAGGACAGCCAGGGCTACACAGAGAAACCCTGTCTCCAAAAACCAAAAAAAAAAAAAAAAAAAAAAAGAAAGAAAGAAAGAAAGAAAGGGCTCAACATTAACAGCATTGTCTCCTCTTCCAGAGAACCTGGGATCAACTACCAGCAACTATATGGTGGCCCATCTCCAGTTCCAGGGGATCAGATAGACAGACAGACAGACAGACAGAGATATGGATGGCAGGCCTGCCAGGTCTTTCTTTATTTCTTATCCTGTTTAAATAATGTTTATTTATTTATTTATTTATTTATTTATTTATTTATTTATTTATTTATGTATTTATTAGATATAAATACACTGTAGCTGTCTTCTGACACTCCAGTAGAGGGTGTCAGATTCTGGAGAATCTAAATCATCTTATAATGTGCATAAGATGTACATAAACACAGCCTAAAGTATACTTCTAAAAATTTAAAGAAGTGTGGGGCCACTGAAAGGGCTCAACAATTAACAGCATTGTCTCCTCTTCCAGAGAACCTTGGATCAACTACCAGCAACTATATGGTGGCCCATCTCCAGTTCCCGGGGATCAGATAGACAGACAGACAGACAGACAGAGATATGGATGGTAGGCCTGCCTGGTCTTTCTTTCTTTCTTATCCTTTTAAAAAATGTTTATTTATGTATTTATTTATTTATCTATTTATTTATTAGACATCAGTACACTGTAGCTGTCTTCAGACACTCCAGAAGAGGGTGTCAGATTCTGGAGAATCTAAATCCCTTTTATGGTCTGCATATGATGTACATAAACACAGCCTCACATACACTTCTAAATATTTAAAAATGGGTGGGACCACTGAAATGTCTCAACAATTAACAGCATTGTCTCCTCTTCCAGAGAACCTGGGATCAACTACCAGCAACTATATGGTGGCCCATATCCAGTATCAGAGGATCAGACAGACAGACAGACAGACAGACAGACAGAGATAAGGATGGCAGGCCTGCCTAGTATTTCTTTCTTTCTTATCCTTTTTTAAAAATGTTTATTTATTCATTCATTTATTTATTTATTTATTTATTTATTTATTTATTTATGTATTTATTAGATATAAGTACACTGTAGCTATCTGCAGACACTCCAGAAGAGGGTGTCAGATACTGGAGAATCTAAATCCCTCTTATGGTCTGCATATGATGTACATAAACAGAGACTCACATATACTTCTAAAAATTTAAAGATGGGTGGGGCCACTGAAAGGGCTCAACAATTAACAGCATTGTCTACTCTTCCAGAGAACCTGGGATCAACTACCAGCACCTATATGGTGGCCCATCTCCAGTTCCAGGGGATCAGACAGACAGAGAGACAGACAGACAGAGATAAGGATGGTAGGCCTGCCTGATATTACTTTCTTATCCTTTTTAAAAAAATGTTTATTTATTTATTTATTTATTTATTTATTTATTTATTTATATTTATTAGATATAAGTACACTGTAGCTGTCTTCAGACACTCCAGAAGAGGGTGTCAGATTCTGGAGAATCTAAATCCCTCTTATGGTCTGCATATGATGTACATAAACAGAGACTCACATACACCTCTAAAAATTTAAAGATGGGTGGGGCCACTTAATGGGCTCAACAAATAACAGCATTGTCTCCTCTTCCAGAGAACCTGGTATCAACTACCAGCAAGTATATGATGTACCATCTCCAGTTCCAGGTGATCAGATAGACAGAGATAAGGATGGCACTCCTGCCTTGTCTTTCTTTATTTCGTATTCATTTTAAAAAATGTTTATTTATTTATTTATTTATTTATTAGATATAAATACACTGTAGCTGTCTTCAGACACTCCAGAAGAGGGTGTCAGATTCTGGACAATCTAAATCCCTCTTATGGTCTGCATATGATGTACATAAAAACAGCCTCACATACACTTCTAAAAATTTAAGGATGGGTGGGGCGACTGAAAGGGCTCAACAATTAACAGCATTGTCTCCTCTGCCAGAGAACCTGGGATCAACTACCAGCAACAATATGGTGGCCCATCTCCAGTTCCCGGGGATCAGATAGACAGACAGACAGACAGACAGAGATATGGATGGCAGGCCTGCCTGGTCTTTCTTTCTAATCCTTTTTAAAAAATGTTTATTTATTTATTTATTTATTTATTTATTTATTAGATATAAGTACACTGTAGCTGTTCAGACACTCCAGTAGAGGGCGTCAGATTCTGGAGAATCTAAATCCCTCTTATGGTCTGCATATGATGTACATAAACACAGCCTCAAGTATACTTCTAAAAATTTAAAGAAGTGTGGGGCCACTGAAAGGGCTCAACAATTAACAGCATTGTCTCCTCGTCCAGAGAACCTTGGATCACTACCAGCAACTCTATGGTGGCCCATCTCCATTTCCCGGGGATCAGATAGACAGACAGACAGACAGACAGAGATATGGATGGACGGCCTGCCTGGTCTTTCTTTCTTTCTTATCCTTTTTCAAAAAATGTTTATTTATTTATTTATTTATTTATTTATTTATTTATTTATTTATATATTTATTAGATATAAGTACACTGTAGCTGTCTTCAGACACTCCAGAAGAGGGTGTCAGATTCTGGAGAATCTAAATCCCTCTTATGGTATGCATATGATGTACATAAACAGAGACTCACATACACTTCTAAAAATTTAAAGATGGGTGGGGCCACTTAAATGGCTCAACAAATAACAGCATTGTCTCCTCTTCCAGAGAACCTGGTGTCAACTACCAGCAAGTATATGATGGACCATCTCCAGTTCCAGGGGATCAGACAGACAGATAGACAGACAGAGATAAGGATGGCTCTCCTGCCTGGTCTTTCTTTATTTCTTATCCATTTTAAAAAATGTTTATTTATTTGTTTATTTATTTATCTATTTATTTATTAGATATCAGTACACTGTAGCTGTCTTTAGACACTCCAGTAGAGGGTGTCAGATTCTGGAGAATCTAAATCCTCTTATAATGTGCATAAGATGTACATAAACACAGCCTAAAGTATACTTCTAAAAATTTAAAGAAGTGTGGGGCCACTGAAAGGGCACAACTATTAACAGCATGGTCTCCTCTTCCAGAGAACCTTGGATCAACTACCAGCAACTATATGGTGGCCCATCTCCAGTTCCCGGGGATCAGATAGACAGACAGACAGACAGACAGAGATATGGATGGTAGGCCTGCCTGGTCTTTCTTTCTTTCTTATCCTTTTAAAAAAATGTTTATTTATTTATTTATCTATTCATTTATTAGATATGAGTACACTGTAGCTGTCTTCAGACACTCCAGAAGAGGGTGTCAGATTCTGGAGAATCTAAATCTCTTTTATGATCTGCATATCATGTACATAAACACAGCCTCAGATACTCTCCTAAAAATTTAAAGATGAGTGGGGCCACTGAAAGGGCTCAACAATTAACAGCATTGTCTCCTCTTCCAGAGAACCTGCGTTCAACTACCACCAACTATATGGTGGCCGATCTCCAGTTACAGGAGATCAGACAGACAGACAGACAGACAGACAGAGATAAGGATGGCAGGCCTGCCTGGTCTTTCTTTTTTTCTTATCCTTTTAAAAAATGTTTATTTATTTAATTATTCAGGTATTTATTACATATAAGTATACTGTAGCTGTCTTCAGACACTCCAGAAGAGGGTGTAGGATTCTGGAGAATCTAAATCCCTCTTATGGTCTGCATATGATGTATATAAACACAGCCTCACATATACTTCTAAAAAATTAAAGATGGGTGGGATCACTGGAAGGGCTCAACAATTAACAGCATTGTCTCCTCTCCAGAGAACCTGGGATGAAATACCAGCAACTATATGGTGGCCCATCTCGAGTTCCAGGGTATCAGACAGATGTCAGACAGACAGAGAGACAGACAGAGATAAGAATGGCAGGCCTGCCTGGTCTTTCTTTCTTTCTTATCCTTTTAAAAAATGTTTAATTATTTATTTATTTATGTATTTATTAGACATCAGTACACTGTAGCTGTCTTTAGACACTCCAGTAGAGGGTGTCAGATTCTGGAGAATCTAAATCCTCTTATAATCTGCATATGATGTACATAAACACAGCCTCAGGTATACTTCTAAAAATTTAAAGAAGTGTTGGGCCACTGAAAGGGCTCAACAATTAACAGCATTGTCTCCTCTTCCAGAGAACCTTGGATCAACTACCAGCAACTATATGGTGGCCCATCTCCAGTTCCCGGGGATCAGATAGACAGACAGACAGACAGACATAGATATAGATTGAAGGCCTGCCTGGTCTTTCTTTCTTTCTTATCCTTTTTTAAAAAATATTTATTTATTTATTTATTTATCTATTTGTTTACTACATATAAGTAGACTGTAGCTGTCTTCAGACACTCCAGAAGAGGGTGTCAGATTCTGGAGAATCTAAATCTCTCTTATGGTCTGCTTATGATGTACATAAACACAGCCTCACATATACTTCTAAATATTTAAAGATGGATGGGACCACTGAAAGGTCTCAACAATTAACAGCATTGTCTCCTCTTCCATAGAACCTGGGATCAACTACCAGCAACTATATGGTGGCCCAACTGCAGTTCCAGGGAATCAGACAGACAGACAGACAGACAGAGATAAGGATGGCAGGCCTGCCTGGTCTTTCTTTCTTACTTATCCTGTTTAAAAAAATGTTTATTATTTATTTATTTATTTATTTATTTATTTATTTATTTACGTATTTATTATATATAAGTACACAGTAGCTGTCTTCAGACACTCCAGAAGAGGGTGTCAAATTCAGGAAAATCTAAATCCCTCTTATGGTCTGCATATGATGTACATAAACACAGACTCACATATACTTCTAAAAATTTAAAGATGGGTGGGGCCACTGAAAAGGCTCAACAATTAACAGCATTGGGTCCTCTTCCAGAGAACCTGGGATCAACTACCAGCACCTATATGGTGGCCCATCTCCAGTTACAGGGGATCAGACAGACAGACAGACAGACAGAGATAAGGATGGCAGGCCTGCCTGGTCTTTCTTTCTTTCTTATCCTTTAAAAAAATGTTTATTTACTTATTTATTTATTTATTTATTTATTTATTTATTTATTTATGTATTTATTAGATATAAGTACACTGTAGCTGTCCTCTGACACTCCAGTAGAGGGTGTCACATTCTGCAGAATCTAAATCCCTCTTATGGTATGCATATGATGTACATAAACACAGCCTAACATATACTTCGAAAATTTAAAGAAGGGTGGGGCCACTGAAAAAGCTCAACAATTAACAGCATTGTCTCCTCTTCCAGAGTACCTGGGATCAACTACCAGCAACTATATAGTGGCCTAACTCCAGTTCTCAGGGATCAGACAGACAGACAGACAGAGAGAGATAAGGTTGGCAGGCCTGCCTGGTCTTTCTTTCTTTCTTATCCTTTTTAAAAAATGTTTATTTAATTATTTATTTATGTATTTATTAGATATAAGTACACAGTAGCTGTCTTCAGAAACTCCAGAAGAGGGTGTCAGATTCTGGAGAATCTAAATCCCTCTTATGGTCTGCATATGATGTACATAAACACAGCCTCACATATACTTCTAAAAATTTAAAGATGGGTGGGACCACTGAAAGGTCTCAACAATTAATAGCATTGTCACCTCTTCCATAGAACCTGGGATCAACTACCAGCAACTATATGGTGGCCCATATCCAGTATCAGAGGATCAGACAGACAGACAGACAGACAGACAGAGATAAGGATGGCAGGCCTGCCAGGTCTTCTTTCTTTCTTATCCTTTTTAAAAAATGTTTATTTATTTATTTATTTATTTATTTATTAGATATAAGTACACTCTAGCTGTCTTCAGACACTCCAGTAGAGGGTGTCAGATTCTGGAGAATCTAAATCCTCTTATAATCTGCATATGATGTACATAAACACAGCCTCAGGTATACTTCTAAAAATTTAAAGAAGTGTGGGGCCACTGAAAGGGCTCAACAATTAACAGCATTGTCTCCTCTTCCAGAGAACCTTGGATCAACTACAAGCAACTATATGGTGTCCCATCTCCAGTTCCCGGGGATCAGATAGACAGACAGACAGACAGACATAGATATAGATGGAAGGCCTGCCTGGTCTTTCTTTCTTTCTTATCCTTTTTAAAAAAAGTTTATTTATTTATTTATTTATTTATTTATTTATTTATCTATTTATTTACTAGATATAAGTAGACTGTAGCTTTTTTCAGACACTCCAGAAGAGGGTGTCAGATTCTGGAGAATCTAAATCTCTCTTATGGTCTGCTTATGATGTACATAAACACAGCCTCACATATACTTCTAAATATTTAAAGATGGGTGGGGCCACTTAAAGGGCTCAACAATTAACAGCATTGTCTACTCTTCCAGAGAACCTGGGATCAACTACCAGCACCTATATGGTGGCCCATCTCCAGTTCCAGGGGATCAGACAGACAGAGAGACAGACAGACAGAGATAAGGATGGTAGGCCTGCCTGATATTACTTTCTTATCCTTTTTAAAAAAATGTTTATTTATTTATTTATTTATTTATTTATTTATTTATTTATTTATTTATATTTATTAGATATAAGTACACTGTAGCTGTCTTCAGACACTCCAGAAGAGGGTGTCAGATTCTGGAGAATCTAAATCCCTCTTATGGTCTGCATATGATGTACATAAACAGAGACTCACATACACCTCTAAAAATTTAAAGATGGGTGGGGCCACTTAATGGGCTCAACAAATAACAGCATTGTCTCCTCTTCCAGAGAACCTGGTATCAACTACCAGCAAGTATATGATGTACCATCTCCAGTTCCAGGTGATCAGATAGACAGAGATAAGGATGGCACTCCTGCCTTGTCTTTCTTTATTTCGTATTCATTTTAAAAAATGTTTATTTATTTATTTATTTATTTATTAGATATAAATACACTGTAGCTGTCTTCAGACACTCCAGAAGAGGGTGTCAGATTCTGGACAATCTAAATCCCTCTTATGGTCTGCATATGATGTACATAAAAACAGCCTCACATACACTTCTAAAAATTTAAGGATGGGTGGGGCGACTGAAAGGGCTCAACAATTAACAGCATTGTCTCCTCTGCCAGAGAACCTGGGATCAACTACCAGCAACAATATGGTGGCCCATCTCCAGTTCCCGGGGATCAGATAGACAGACAGACAGACAGACAGAGATATGGATGGCAGGCCTGCCTGGTCTTTCTTTCTAATCCTTTTTAAAAAATGTTTATTTATTTATTTATTTATTTATTTATTTATTTATTAGATATAAGTACACTGTAGCTGTTCAGACACTCCAGTAGAGGGCGTCAGATTCTGGAGAATCTAAATCCCTCTTATGGTCTGCATATGATGTACATAAACACAGCCTCAAGTATACTTCTAAAAATTTAAAGAAGTGTGGGGCCACTGAAAGGGCTCAACAATTAACAGCATTGTCTCCTCTTCCAGAGAACCTTGGATCACTACCAGCAACTCTATGGTGGCCCATCTCCATTTCCCGGGGATCAGATAGACAGACAGACAGACAGACAGAGATATGGATGGACGGCCTGCCTGGTCTTTCTTTCTTTCTTATCCTTTTTCAAAAAATGTTTATTTATTTATTTATTTATTTATTTATTTATTTATTTATATATTTATTAGATATAAGTACACTGTAGCTGTCTTCAGACACTCCAGAAGAGGGTGTCAGATTCTGGAGAATCTAAATCCCTCTTATGGTATGCATATGATGTACATAAACAGAGACTCACATACACTTCTAAAAATTTAAAGATGGGTGGGGCCACTTAAATGGCTCAACAAATAACAGCATTGTCTCCTCTTCCAGAGAACCTGGTGTCAACTACCAGCAAGTATATGATGGACCATCTCCAGTTCCAGGGGATCAGACAGACAGATAGACAGACAGAGATAAGGATGGCTCTCCTGCCTGGTCTTTCTTTATTTCTTATCCATTTTAAAAAATGTTTATTTATTTATTTATTTATTTATCTATTTATTTATTAGATATCAGTACACTGTAGCTGTCTTTAGACACTCCAGTAGAGGGTGTCAGATTCTGGAGAATCTAAATCCTCTTATAATGTGCATAAGATGTACATAAACACAGCCTAAAGTATACTTCTAAAAATTTAAAGAAGTGTGGGGCCACTGAAAGGGCACAACTATTAACAGCATGGTCTCCTCTTCCAGAGAACCTTGGATCAACTACCAGCAACTATATGGTGGCCCATCTCCAGTTCCCGGGGATCAGATAGACAGACAGACAGACAGACAGAGATATGGATGGTAGGCCTGCCTGGTCTTTCTTTCTTTCTTATCCTTTTAAAAAAATGTTTATTTATTTATTTATTTATTTATCTATTCATTTATTAGATATGAGTACACTGTAGCTGTCTTCAGACACTCCAGAAGAGGGTGTCAGATTCTGGAGAATCTAAATCTCTTTTATGATCTGCATATCATGTACATAAACACAGCCTCAGATACTCTCCTAAAAATTTAAAGATGAGTGGGGCCACTGAAAGGGCTCAACAATTAACAGCATTGTCTCCTCTTCCAGAGAACCTGCGTTCAACTACCACCAACTATATGGTGGCCGATCTCCAGTTACAGGAGATCAGACAGACAGACAGACAGACAGACAGAGATAAGGATGGCAGGCCTGCCTGGTCTTTCTTTTTTTCTTATCCTTTTAAAAAATGTTTATTTATTTAATTATTCAGGTATTTATTACATATAAGTATACTGTAGCTGTCTTCAGACACTCCAGAAGAGGGTGTAGGATTCTGGAGAATCTAAATCCCTCTTATGGTCTGCATATGATGTATATAAACACAGCCTCACATATACTTCTAAAAAATTAAAGATGGGTGGGATCACTGGAAGGGCTCAACAATTAACAGCATTGTCTCCTCTCCAGAGAACCTGGGATGAAATACCAGCAACTATATGGTGGCCCATCTCGAGTTCCAGGGTATCAGACAGATGTCAGACAGACAGAGAGACAGACAGAGATAAGAATGGCAGGCCTGCCTGGTCTTTCTTTCTTTCTTATCCTTTTAAAAAATGTTTAATTATTTATTTATTTATGTATTTATTAGACATCAGTACACTGTAGCTGTCTTTAGACACTCCAGTAGAGGGTGTCAGATTCTGGAGAATCTAAATCCTCTTATAATCTGCATATGATGTACATAAACACAGCCTCAGGTATACTTCTAAAAATTTAAAGAAGTGTTGGGCCACTGAAAGGGCTCAACAATTAACAGCATTGTCTCCTCTTCCAGAGAACCTTGGATCAACTACCAGCAACTATATGGTGGCCCATCTCCAGTTCCCGGGGATCAGATAGACAGACAGACAGACAGACATAGATATAGATTGAAGGCCTGCCTGGTCTTTCTTTCTTTCTTATCCTTTTTTAAAAAATATTTATTTATTTATTTATTTATCTATTTGTTTACTACATATAAGTAGACTGTAGCTGTCTTCAGACACTCCAGAAGAGGGTGTCAGATTCTGGAGAATCTAAATCTCTCTTATGGTCTGCTTATGATGTACATAAACACAGCCTCACATATACTTCTAAATATTTAAAGATGGATGGGACCACTGAAAGGTCTCAACAATTAACAGCATTGTCTCCTCTTCCATAGAACCTGGGATCAACTACCAGCAACTATATGGTGGCCCAACTGCAGTTCCAGGGAATCAGACAGACAGACAGACAGACAGAGATAAGGATGGCAGGCCTGCCTGGTCTTTCTTTCTTACTTATCCTGTTTAAAAAAATGTTTATTATTTATTTATTTATTTATTTATTTATTTATTTATTTATTTACGTATTTATTATATATAAGTACACAGTAGCTGTCTTCAGACACTCCAGAAGAGGGTGTCAAATTCAGGAAAATCTAAATCCCTCTTATGGTCTGCATATGATGTACATAAACACAGACTCACATATACTTCTAAAAATTTAAAGATGGGTGGGGCCACTGAAAAGGCTCAACAATTAACAGCATTGGGTCCTCTTCCAGAGAACCTGGGATCAACTACCAGCACCTATATGGTGGCCCATCTCCAGTTACAGGGGATCAGACAGACAGACAGACAGACAGAGATAAGGATGGCAGGCCTGCCTGGTCTTTCTTTCTTTCTTATCCTTTAAAAAAATGTTTATTTACTTATTTATTTATTTATTTATTTATTTATTTATTTATTTATTTATTTATGTATTTATTAGATATAAGTACACTGTAGCTGTCCTCTGACACTCCAGTAGAGGGTGTCACATTCTGCAGAATCTAAATCCCTCTTATGGTCTGCATATGATGTACATAAACACAGCCTAACATATACTTCGAAAATTTAAAGAAGGGTGGGGCCACTGAAAAAGCTCAACAATTAACAGCATTGTCTCCTCTTCCAGAGTACCTGGGATCAACTACCAGCAACTATATAGTGGCCTAACTCCAGTTCTCAGGGATCAGACAGACAGACAGACAGAGAGAGATAAGGTTGGCAGGCCTGCCTGGTCTTTCTTTCTTTCTTATCCTTTTTAAAAAATGTTTATTTAATTATTTATTTATGTATTTATTAGATATAAGTACACAGTAGCTGTCTTCAGACACTCCAGAAGAGGGTGTCAGATTCTGGAGAATCTAAATCCCTCTTATGGTCTGCATATGATGTACATAAACACAGCCTCACATATACTTCTAAAAATTTAAAGATGGGTGGGACCACTGAAAGGTCTCAACAATTAATAGCATTGTCACCTCTTCCATAGAACCTGGGATCAACTACCAGCAACTATATGGTGGCCCATATCCAGTATCAGAGGATCAGACAGACAGACAGACAGACAGACAGACAGAGATAAGGATGGCAGGCCTGCCAGGTCTTCTTTCTTTCTTATCCTTTTTAAAAAATGTTTATTTATTTATTTATTTATTTATTTATTAGATATAAGTACACTCTAGCTGTCTTCAGACACTCCAGTAGAGGGTGTCAGATTCTGGAGAATCTAAATCCTCTTATAATCTGCATATGATGTACATAAACACAGCCTCAGGTATACTTCTAAAAATTTAAAGAAGTGTGGGGCCACTGAAAGGGCTCAACAATTAACAGCATTGTCTCCTCTTCCAGAGAACCTTGGATCAACTACAAGCAACTATATGGTGTCCCATCTCCAGTTCCCGCGGATCAGATAGACAGACAGACAGACAGACATAGATATAGATGGAAGGCCTGCCTGGTCTTTCTTTCTTTCTTATCCTTTTTAAAAAAAGTTTATTTATTTATTTATTTATTTATTTATTTATTTATCTATTTATTTACTAGATATAAGTAGACTGTAGCTTTTTTCAGACACTCCAGAAGAGGGTGTCAGATTCTGGAGAATCTAAATCTCTCTTATGGTCTGCTTATGATGTACATAAACACAGCCTCACATATACTTCTAAATATTTAAAGATGGGTGGGGCCACTTAAAGGGCTCAACAAATAACAGCATTGTCTCCTCTTCTAGAGAACCTGGGATCAACTACCAGCAAGTATATGATGGACCATCTCCAGTTCCAGGGGATCAGATAGACAGATAGACAGACAGAGATAAGGATGGCACTCCTACCTGGTCTCTCTTTATTTCTTATCCATTTTAAAAAATGTTTATTTATTTATTTATTTATTTATTTATTTATTTATTTATTAGATATAAATACACTGTAGCTGTCTTCAGACACTCCAGAAGAGGGTGTCAGATTCTGATGAATCTAAATCCCTCTTCTGGTCTGCATATGATGTACATAAACACAGCCTCACATACACTTCTAAAAATTTAAACATGGGTAGGGCCATTGAAAGGGCTCAACAAGCCGGGCGTGGTGGCGCACGCCTTTAATCCCAGCACTCGGGAGGCAGAGGCAAGCGGATTTCTGAGTTCCCGGCCAGCCTGGTCTACAAAGTGAGTTCCAGGACAGCCAGGGCTACACAGAGAAACCCTGTCTCAAAAAAACCAAAAAAAAAAAAAAAAAAAAAAAAAGAAAGAAAGAAAAAAAGGGCTCAACATTAACAGCATTGTCTCCTCTTCCAGAGAACCTGGGATCAACTACCAGCAACTATATGGTGGCCCATCTCCAGTTCCAGGGGATCAGATAGACAGACAGACAGACAGACAGAGATATGGATGGCAGGCCTGCCAGGTCTTTCTTTATTTCTTATCCTGTTTAAATAATGTTTATTTATTTATTTATTTATATATTTATTTATTTATTAGATATAAATACACTGTAGCAGTCTTCAGACACTCCAGTAGAGGGAGTCAGATTCTGGAGAATCTAAATCCTCTTATAATGTGCATATGATGTACATAAACACAGCCTCAAGTATACTTCTAAAAATTTAAAGAAGTGTGGGGCCACTGAAAGGGCTCAACAATTAACAGAATGGTCTCCTCTTCCAGAGAACCTTGGATCAACTACCAGCAACTATATGGTGGCCCATCTCCAGTTCCCGGAGATCAGATAGAAAGACAGACAGACAGAGATATGGATGGTAGGCCTGCCTGGTCTTTCTTTATTTCTTATCCTTTTAAAAAAATGTTTATTTATTTATTTATTTATTTATTTATTTTTCTATTTATTTATTAGATATCAGTACACTGTAGCTGTCTTCAGACACTCCAGAAGAGGGTGTCAGATTCTGGAGAATCTAAATCCCTTTTATGGTCTGCATATGATGTACATAAACACAGCCTCACATACACTTCTAAATATTTAAAGATGGGTGAGACCACTGAAATGTCTCAACAATTAACAGCATTGTCTCCTCTTCCAGAGAACCTGGGATCAACTACCAGCAACTATATGGTGGCCCATATCCAGTATCAGAGGATCAGACAGACAGACAGACAGACAGAGATAAGGATGGCAGGCCTGCCTGGTCTTTCTTTCTTTCTTATCTTTTTAAAAAATGTTTATTTATTTATTTATTTATTTATTTATTTATTTATTTATTTATTTATGTATTTATTCGATATAAGTACACATTAGCTGTCTTCAGTCACTTCAGAAGAGGGTGTCAGATTCTGGAGAATCTAAATCTCTCTTATGATCTGCATATCATGTACATAAACACAGCCTCACATACTCTTCTAAAAATTTAAAGATGAGTGGGGCCACTGAAAGGGATCAACAATTAACAGCATTGTCTCTTCTTCCAGAGAACCTGGGTTCAACTACCACCAACTATATGGTGGCCGATCTCCAGTTACAGGAGATCAGACAGACAGACAGACAGACAGACAGAGATAAGGATGGCAGGCCTGCCTGGTCTTTTTTTTTTCTTATCCTTTTAAAAAAATGTTTATTTATTTAATTATTCAGGTATTTAATACATATAAGTATACTGTAGCTGTCTTCAGACACTCCAGAAGTGGGTGTAGGATTCTGGAGAATCTAAATCCCTCTTATGGTCTGCATATGATGTACATAAACACAGACTCACATATACTTCTAAAAATTTAAAGATGGGTGGGGCCACTGGAAAGGCTCAACAATTAACAGCATTGGGTCCTCTTCCAGAGAACCTGGGATCAACAACCAGCACCTATATGGTGGCCCATCTCCAGTTCCAGGGGATCAGACAGACAGACAGACAGACAGAGATAAGGATGGCAGGCCTGCCTGGTCTTTTTTTTTCTTATCCTTTTAAAAAAATGTTTATTTATTTAATTATTCAGGTATTTAATACATATAAGTATACTGTAGCTGTCTTCAGACACTCCAGAAGTGGGTGTAGGATTCTGGAGAATCTAAATCCCTCTTATGGTCTGCATATGATGTACATAAACACAGACTCACATATACTTCTAAAAATTTAAAGATGGGTGGGGCCACTGAAAAGGCTCAACAATTAACAGCATTGGGTCCTCTTCCAGAGAACCTGGGATTAACTACCAGCACCTATATGGTGGCCCATCTCCAGTTCCAGGGGATCAGACAGACAGACAGACAGACAGAGATAAGGATGGCAGGCCTGCCTGGTCTTTCTTTCTTTTTTATCCTTTAAAAAAATGTTTATTTACTTATTTATTTATTTATTTATTTATTTATTTATTTATTTATTTATTCATTTATGTATTTACTAGATATAAGTACACTGTAGCTGTCTTCTGACACTCCAGTAGAGGGTGTCACATTCTGCAGAATCTAAATCCCTCTTATGGTCTGCATATGATGTACATAAACACAGCCTCACATATACTTCAAAAATTTAAAGAAGGGTGGGGCCACTGAAAAAGCTCTACAAGTAACAGCATTGTCTCCTCTTCCAGAGTACCTGGGATCAACTACCATCAACTATATAGTGGCCCATCTCCAGTTCTCAGGGATCAGACAGACAGACAGACAGACAGACAGAGATAAGGATGGCAGGCCTGCCTGGTCTTTCTTTCTTTCTTATCCTTTGTAAAAAATGTTTATTTAATTATTTATTTATGTATTTATTAGATATAAGTACACAGTAGCTGTCTTCAGACACTCCAGAAGAGGGTGTCAGATTCTGGAGAATCTAAATCCCTCTTATGGTCTGCATATGATGTACATAAACACAGCCTCACATATACTTCTAAAAATTTAAAGATGGGTAGGACCACTGAAAGGGCTCAACAATTAACATCATTGTCTCCTCTTCCAGAGAACCTGGGATCAACTACCAGCAACTATATGGTGGCCCATCTGCAGTTCCAGGGGATCAGACAGACAGACAGACAGACAGAGATAAGGATGGCAGGCCTGCCTGGTCTTTCTTTCTTTCTTTCTTATCCTTTTAAAAAATGTTTATTTATTTATTTATTTATTTATTTATTTATTTATTTATTTATTTATTCGATATAAGTACACTGTAGCTGTCTTCAGACACTCCAGAAGAGGGTGTCAGATTCTGGAGAATCTAAATCCCTCTTATGGTCTGCATATGATGTACATGAACACAGCCTCACATATACTTATAAAAATTTAAAGATGGGTGGGGCCACTGAAAGGGCTCAAAAATTAACAGCATTGTCTCCTCTTCCAGAGAACCTGGGATCAACTACCAGCAACTATATGGTGGCCCATCTCCAGATCCAGGGGATCAGAGAGACAGACAGACAGACAGACAGACAAGGATGGCAGGCCTGCCTGGTTTTTCTTTCTTTCTTATCCTTTTTAAAACATGTTTATTTATTTATTTATGTATTTATTAGATATAAGTACACTGTAGCTGTCTTCAGACACTCCAGAAGAGGGTATCAGATTCTGGAGAATATAAATCCCTCTTATGGTCTACATACAATGTACATAAACACAGCCTCACATATACTTCTAAAAATTTAAAGATGTGTGGGGCCACTGAAAGGGCTCAACAATTAACAGCATTGTCTCCTCTTCCAGAGAACCTGGGATTAAACTACCAGCAACTATGTGGTGGCCCATCTCCAGTTCCAGGGGATCAGACAGACAGACAGACAGACAGACAGAGATAAGGATGGCAGGCCTGCTAGTCTTTCTTTTTTTCTTATCCTTTTTAAAAAATGTTTATTTATTTATTTATTTATTTATTTATTTATTTATTTATTAGATATAAGTACACTGTAGCTGTCTTCAGACACTCCAGAAGAGGGTATCAGATTCTGGAGAATCTAAATACCTCTTATGGTCTGCATATGATGTACATAACACAGCCTCACATATATTTCTAAAAATTTAAAGATGTGTGGGGCCACTGAAAGGGCTCAACAATTAACAGCATTGTCTCCTCTTCCAGAGAACCTGGATAAACTACCAGCAACTATATGGTGGCCCATCTCCAGTTCCAGGGAATCAGACAGATAGACAGACAGACAGATATAAGGATGGAAGGCCTGCCTGGATTTTCTTTCTTTATTATCCTTATTTAAAAATGTTTATTTGTTTATTTATTTATTTATTAGACATAAGTACACTGTAGCTGTCTTCAGACACTCCAGAAGAGGGTGTCAGATTGTGGAGAATCTAAATCCCACTTATGGTCTGCATATGATGTACATAAACACAGACTCACATATACTTCTAAAAATTTCAAGATGTGTGGGGCCACTGAAAGCGCTCAACAATTAACAGCATTGTCTCCTCTTCCAGAGAACCTGGGATCAACTACCAGCAACTATATGGTGGCCCATCTCCAGTTCCAGGGGATTAGACAGACAGACAGACAGAGATAAGGATGGCAGGCCTGCTGGTCTTTCTTTTTTTCTTATCCTTTTTAAAAAATGTTTATTTATTTATTTATTTATTTATTTATTTATTTATTTATGTATTTATTAGATATATGTACACTGTATCCGTCATAGACACTCCAAAAGACGGTGTCAGATTCTGGAGAATCTAAATCCCTCTTACGGTCTGAATATGATGTACATAAACACAGCATCACATTTACTTCTAGAAATTTAAAGATGAGTGGGGCCACTGAAAGGGCTGAACAATTAACAGAATTGTCTCCTCTTCAGAGTACCTGGGATCAACTACCAGCAACTATATGGTGGCCCATCTCCAGTTCCAGGAGATCAGACAGACAGACAGACAGACAGAGAGACAGACAGACAGACATAGATAAGGATGACCGTCCAGCCTGGTCTTTCTTTCTATCTTATTCTTTTTAAAAAATGTTTGTTTATTTATTTATTTATTTATTTATTTATTTATTTATTTATGTATTTATTAGATATAAGTACACTTTAGCTATCTTCAGACACTCCAGAAGAGGGTGTCAGATTCTGGAGAATCTATATCCCTCTTATGGTCTGCATATGATGTACATAAACACAGCCTCACATATACTTCTAAAAATTTAAAGATGTGTGGGGCCACTGAAAGGTCTCAACAATTAACAGCATTGTTTACTCATCAGAGATCCTGGGATCAACTACCAGCAACTATATGGTGGCCCATCTCCAGTTCCATGTGATCAGACAGACAGACAGAGAGACAAGGATAAGGATGGCAGGCCTGCCTGGTCTTTCTTTCTTTTTTATCCTTTTTAAAAAATGTTTATTTATTTATTTATTTATGTATTTATTAGATATAAGTACAATGTAGCTGTCTTCAAACAATCCAGAAGAGGGTGTCAGATTCTGGAGAATCTAAATCCCTCTTATGGTCTGCATATGATGTACATAAACACAGCACAACTTTACTTCTAAAAATTCAAAGATGGGTGGGGCCACTGAAATGGCTTAACAATTAACAGCATTGTCTCCTCTTCCAGAGAGCCTGGGATCAACTACCAGTAACTATATGGTGGCCCATCTCCAGTACCAGGGTATCAAACAGACAGACAGACAGACAGAGATAAGGATGGCACGCCTGCCTGGTCTTTCTTTCTTTCTTATCCTTTTAAAAAAAAATTATTTTTTATATATGTATTTATTAGATATATGTACACTGTAGCTGTCTTTAGACACTGCAGAAGAGGGTGTCAGATTCTGGAGAATCTAAATCCCTCTTAGGGTCTGCATATGATGTACATAAACACAGACTCACATTTTCTTCTAAAAATTTAAAGATGGGTGGGGCCACTGAAAGGGCTCAACAATTAACAGCATTGTCTCCTCTTCCAGAGAACCTGGGATAAACTACCAGCAACACTATGGTGGCCCATCTTCAGTTCCAGGGTATCAGACAGACAGACAGACAGACAGAGATAAGGGTGGCAGGCCTGCCTGGTCTTTCTTTTTTCTTATCCTTTTGAAATAATGTTTTTTTAATTATTTATTTATGTATTTATTAGATATAAGTACACAGTAGCTGTCTTCAGACACTCTAGAAGAGGGTGTCAGATTCTGGAGAATCAAAATCCCTCTTATGTTCTGCATATGATGTACAGAAACACAGACTCACATATACTTCTAAAAATTTAAAGATGGGTGGGCCCAGTGAAAAAGCTAAACAATTAACAGCATTGTCTCTTCTTCCAGAGAACGTGGGATCAACTACCAGCAACTATATGGTGGCCCATCTCAAGTTCCAGGGGATAAGACAGACAGACAGACAGACAGACAGACAGAGATAAGGATGGCAGGCCTGCCTGATTTTTCTTTCTTTCTTATCCTTTTTAAAAAATGTTTATTTATTTGTTTATTTATTTATTTATTTATTTGTTTATTTATTTATGAATTTATTAGATATAAGTACACTGTAGCTGTCTTCAGACTCTCCAGAAGAGGGTGTCAGATTCTGGAGAATCTATATCCCTCTTATGGTTGCATATGATGTACATGAACACAGCCTCACATATACTTCTAAAAATTTAAAGATGTGTGGGGCCACTGAAAGGGCTCAACAATTAACAGCATTGTCTCCTCTTCCAGAGAACCTGAAATCAACTACCAGCAACTATATGGTGGCCCATCTCCAGTTCCAGGGGATCAGACAGACAGACAGACAGAGATAAGGATGGCAGGCCTGCCTGGTCTTTCTTTCTTTCTTATCGTTTTAAAAAAATGTTTATTTAATTATTTATGTATTTATTAGATATAAGTACACTGTAGCTGTCTTCAGACACGCCAGAAGAGGGTGTCAGATTCTGGAATATCTAAATCCCTCTTATGGTATGTATATGATGTACATAAACACAGCCTCACATATACTTCTAAAAATTTAAAGATGGGTTGGGCTACTGAAAGGGCTCAACAATTAACAGCACTGACTCCTCTTCCAGAGAACCTGGGATCAACTACCAGCAATTATATGGTGGCCCAACTCCAGTTCCAGGGGATCAGACAGAAAGACAGACAGACAGACAAGGATGGCAGGCCTGCCTGGTCTCTCTTTCGTTATTATCCTTTTTTAAAATGTTTATTTGTTTATTTATGAATTTATTAGATATAAGTACACTGTAGCTGTCTTCAGACACTCCAGAAGAGGGTGTCAGATTCTGGAGTATCTAAATCCCTCTTATGGTATGCATATGATGTACATAAACACAGCCTCACATATACTTCTAAAAATTTAAAGATGGGCGGGGCAACTGAGAGGGCTCAACAATTAACAGCATTGTCTCTTCTTCCAGAGAATCTGGGATCAACTACCAGCAACTATATGGTGACCCATCTCCAGTTCAAGGGGATCAGATAGACAGACAGTCAGACAGACATACAGACAGACAGAGATAAGGATGGCAGGCCTGCCTGGTCTTTCTTTCTTTCTTATCCTTTTTAAAAAATGTTTATTAATTTACGTATGTATTTATTAGATATAAGTACACTGTAGCTGTCTTCAAACACTCCCGAAGAAGGTGTCAGATTCTGGAGAATCTATATCCCTCTTATGGTCTGCATATGATGTACATAAACACAGCCTCACATATACTTCTAAAAATTTAAAGATGGGTGGGGCCACTTAAAGGGCTCAACAATTAACAGCATTGTCTCCTCTTCCAGAGAACCTGGGATGAACTACCAGCAACTATATGGTGGCCCATCTCCAGTTCCAGGGGATCAGACAGACAGACAGACAGACAGAGATAAGGATGGCAGGCTTGCCTAGTCTTTCTTTCTTTATTATACTGTTGAAAAATTGTTTATTTATTTATTTATTTATTTATTTATTTTTATTCATGTATTTATTAGATATAAGTACACTGTAGCTGTCTTCAGACACTTCAGAAGATGTTGTCAGATTCTGGAGAATCTAAATCCCTCTTATGGTCTGCATATGATGTACATAAACACAGACTCACATATACTTCTAAAAATTTAAAGATGTGTGGGGCCACTGAAAGGACTCAACAATTAACAGCATTGTCTCCTCTTCCAGAGAACCTCGGATCAACTACCAGCAAATATATGGGGCCCATTCCAGTTCCAGGGGATCAGACTGACAGACAGACAGACAGACAGACAGAGATAAGGATGGCAGGCCTGCTGGTCTTTCTTTTTTTCTTATCCTTTTTAAAAAATGTTTATTTATTTATTTATTTATTTATTTATTTATTTATTTATTTATGTATTTATTAGATATATGTACACTGTATCCGTCATAGACACTCCAAAGACGATGTCAGATTCTGGAGAATCTAAATCCCTTTTACGGTCTGAATATGATGTACATAAACACAGCATCACATTTACTTCTAGAAATTTAAAGATGAGTGGGGCCACTGAAAGGGCTGAACTATTAACAGAATTGTCTCCTCTTCAGAGTACCTGGGATCAACTACCAGCAACTATATGGTGGCCCGTCTCCAGTTCCAGGAGATCAGACAGACAGACAGACAGAGAGACAGACAGACAGACATAGATAAGGATGACAGTCCATCCTGGTCTTTCTTTCTATCTTATTCTTTTTAAAAAATGTTTGTTTATTTATTTATTTATTTATTTATTTATTTATTTATTTATTTATTTATGTATTAGATATAAGTACACTTTAGCTATCTTCAGACACTCCAGAAGAGGGTGTTAGATTCTGGAGAATCTATATCCCTCTTATGGTCTGCATATGATGTACATAAACACAGCCTCACATATACTTCTAAAAATTTAAAGATGTGTGGGGCCACTGAAAGGTCTCAACAATTAACAGCATTGTCTACTCATCAGAGATCCTGGGATCAACTACCAGCAACTATATGGTGGACCATCTCCAGTTCCATGTTATCAGACAGACAGACAGAGAGACAAGGATAAGGATGGCAGGCCTGCCTGGTCTTTCTTTCTTTTTTATCCTTTTAATAAAATGTTTATTTATTTATTTATGTATTTATTAGATATAAGTACAATGTAGCTGTCTTCAAACAATCCAGAAGAGGGTATCAGATTCTGGAGAATCTAAATCCCTCTTATGGTCTGCATATGATGTACATAAACACAGCACAACTTTACTTCTAAAAATTCAAAGATGGGTGGGGCCACTGAAATGGCTCAACAATTAACAGCATTGTCTCCTCTTCCAGAGAGCCTGGGATCAACTACCAGCAACTATATGGTGGCCCATCTCCAGTACCAGGGTATCAAACAGACAGACAGACAGACAGAGATAAGGATGGCAGGCCTGCCTGGTCTTTCTTTCTTTCTTATCCTTTTTAAAAATATTTATTTTTTATATATGTATTTATTAGATATAAGTACACTGTAGCTGTCTTTAGACACTGCAGAAGAGGGTGTCAGATTCTGGAGAATCTAAATCCCTCTTAGGGTCTGCATATGATGTACATAAACACAGACTCACATTTTCTTCTAAAAATTTAAAGATGGGTGGGGCCACTGAAAGGGCTCAACAATTAACAGCATTGTTTCCTCTTCCAGAGAACCTGGGATAAACTACCAGCAACACTATGGTGGCCCATCTCCAGTTCCAGGGTATCAGACAGACAGACAGACACACAGAGATAAGGGTGGCAGGACTGCCTGGTCTTCCTTACTTTCTTATCCTTTTTAAAAAATGTTTATTTATTTATTTATTTATTTATTTATTTATTTATTTATTTATTTATTTATGTATTTATTAGATATAAGTAAACTGTAGTTGTCTTCAGACACTCCAGAAGAGGGTGTCAGATTCTGGAGAATCTAAATCCCTCTTATGGTCTGCATATGATGTACATAAACACAGCCTCACATATATTTCTAAAAATTTAAAGATGGGTGGGGCCACAGAAAGTGCTCAATAATTAACAGCATTGTCTCCTCTTCCAGAGAATATTGGATAAACTACCAGCAACTATATGGTGGCCCATCTCAAGTTCCAGGGTATCAGACAGACAGACAGACAGAAAGAGATAAGGATGGAGGCCTGCCTGGTCTTTCTTTCTTACTTATACTTTTTAGAGAATGTTTATTTATTTATTTATGTATTTATTAGATATAAGTACACTGTAGCTGTCTTCAAACACTCTAGAAGAGGGTCTCATCTTCTGGAGAATCTAAATCCCTCTTATGGTCTGCATATGATGTACATAAACACAGCCTCGCATATACTTCTAAAAATTTAAAGATGGGTGGGCCCACTGAAAGGGCTCAACAATTAACAGCATTGTCTCTTCTTCCAGAGAACGTGGGATCAACTACCAGCAACTATATGGTGGCCCATCTCAAGTTCCAGGGGATAAGACAGACAGACAGACAGACAGAGATAAGGATGGCAGGCCTGCCTGATTTTTCTTTCTTTCTTATCCTTTTTAAAAAATGTTTATTTATTTGTTTATTTATTTATTTATTTGTTTATTTATTTATGTATTTATTAGATATAAGTACACTGTATACGTCATAGACACTACAAAAGACGGTGTCAGATTCTGGAGAATCTAAATTTCTCTTATGATCTGAATATGATGTACATAAACACAGCATCACATTTACTTCTAGAAATTTAAAGATGGGTGGGGCCACTGAAAGGGCTGAACAATTAACAGCATTGTCTCCACTTCAGAGGACCTGGGATCAACTGCCAGCAACTATATGGTGGCCCATCTCCAGTTCCAGGAGATCAGACAGACAGACAGACAGAGAGACAGACAGACAGACAAAGATAAGAATGGCAGTCCTGCCTGGTCTTTCTTTCTTTCTTATCCTTTTAAAAAAATGTTTGTTTGTTTATTTATTTATTTATTTATTTATTTATTTATTTATTTATTTATTTATGTATTTATTAGATATAAGTACACTGTAGCTGTCTTCAGACACTCCAGAAGAGGGTGTCCGATTCTGGAGAATCTATATCCCTCTTATGGTCTCCATATGATGTACATACACACAACCTCACATATACTTCTAAAAATTTAAAGATGTGTTGGGCAACTGAAAGGGCTCAACAATTAACAGCATTGTCTCCTCTACCAGAGATCCTGGGATCAACTACCAGCAACTATATGGTGTCCCATGTCCAGTACCAGGTGATCAGACAGACAGACAGAAAGACAAGGATAAGGATGGCAGGCCTGCCTGGTCTTTCTTTCTTTCTTATCCTTTTTAAAAAATGTTTATTTATTTATTTATGTATTTATTAGATATAAGTACAATGTAGCTGTCTTCAAACAATCCAGAAGAGGGTGTCAGATTCTGGAGAATCTAAATCCCTCTTATGGTCTGCATATGATGTACAGAAACACAGCCTCACATATACTTCTAAAAATTTAAAGATGGGTGGGCCCATTGAAAGGGCTCAACAATTAACAGCATTGTCTTCTCTTCTAGAGAACCTGGGATCAACTACCAGCAACTATATGGTGGCCGATCTCGAGTCCAAGGGGATCAGACAGACTGTAGACAGACAGACAGACAGACAGAGATAAGGATTTCAGGCCTGCCTGGTCTTTCTTTCTTTCTTATCCTGTTTAAAAAATGTTTATTTATTTATTTATTTATTTATTTATTTATTTATTTATTTGATATAAGTACACTGTAGCTGCCTTCAGACACTCCAGAAGAGGGTTTCAGATTCTGGAGAATCTAAATCACATTTATGGTCTGCATATGATGTACATAAACACAGCCTCACATATACTTCTAAATATTTAAAGATGGGTGGCGCCACTGAAAGGGCTCAACAATTAACATCATTGGCTCCTCTTCCAGAGAACCTGGGATATCCCTGAAAAATTCGAAAAATGCAAAAATCACACTATAGGACTTGGAATATGATGAGAAACCCTGAAAAAGTCCAAAAATAAGAAATTCACACTTGTAGGACCTGCAATATAGTGAGAAACCCTGAAACAGTCGAAAAATGAGAAAATCACACTGTAGAAGATCGAGTATGGTGAGCAACCCTGAAAAATTTTAAAAATTAGAAAAATCACACTGTAGAACCTGGAATATGTTGAGAAAATCTGAAAAAGTCAAAAAATTAGAAAAATCAGACTGTAGGGCTTGGAATATGATGAGAAACCCTGAAAAAGACGAAAAATGAGAAAAATCACACAATAGGATCTGCAGTATGGTGAGAAACACTGAAACAGTCGAAAAATAAGAAAATCAAACTTGTAGTACCTGCAATTAGGTGAGAAACCCTGAAAAATTCCAAAAATGAGAAAATCACACTGTAGGATTTGGAATATGATGAGAAACCGTGAAAAAGTCAAAAAATGAGAATAATACACTGTAGGAGCTGGAATATGATGAGAAACCCTGAAAGAGTCGAAAAATAAGAAAACCACACTTGTAGGACCTCCAATATGGTGAAAAACCTTGAAAAAGTCTTAAAATGAGAAAATCACACTTTAGGACATGGAATATGGTGAGAAACCTTGAAAAAGTCAAAAATGAGAAAAATCAAACTGTAGTAAAAGGAATATGGTGATAAAATCTGAAAAAGTTGAAAAATTAGAAAAATCACACTCTAGGACTTGGAATAAGATGAGAAACCCTGAAAAAGTCAAAAAATGAGAAAATCACACTGTAGGACTTGGAATATGATGAGAAACCCTGAAAAAGTCAAAAAATGAGAATATCACACTGTAGGACTTGGAATAAAATAAGAAACCGTGAAAAAGACAAAAAATGACAATAGTACACGGTAGGAGATGGAATATGGAGAGAAACCGTTAAAAAGTAGAAAAATAAGATATACACACTTGTAGGACATGCAATATTGTGAGAGACCATGAAAAAGTCTTAAAATGAGAAAATCACACTGTAGTACCTGGAATATGGTGAGAAACCCTGAAAAAGTCCAAAAATAAGAAATTCACACGTGTAGGACCTGCAATATGGTGAGAAACCCTGAAAAAGTCAAAAATGAGAAAATCACACTGTAGGACTTGGAATAAGATGAGACACCCTGAAAAAGTCAGAAAATGAGAAAATTTCACTGTAGGACTTGGAATAAGATGAGAAACCCTGAAAAAGTTGAAAAATGAGAAAATCACAATGTAGAAGATGGAATATGGTGAGCAATCCTGAAAAAGTCAAAAAATGAGAAAATCACACTGTGGAACCTGGAATATGGTGAGAAACTCTGAAAAAGGCGAAAAATTGGAAAAATCACACTCTAGGACTTGGAATATGATGAGAAACCCTGAAAAAGTCAAAAATGAGAAAATCAGACTGTAGTAGCTGGAATATGGTGAGAAACATTGAAAAAGTCTCAAAATGAGAAAATCACACAGTTGGACCTGCAATATGGTGAGAAACACTGAAACAGTCAAAAAATAAGAAAATCAAACTTGTAGTACCTGCAATATGGTGAGAAACCCTGAAAAATTCCAAAAATGAGAAAATCACACTGTAGGATTTAGAATATGATGAGAAACCGTGAAAAAGTCAAAAAATGAGAAAAATACACTGTAGAAGATGGAATATGGTGAGTAAACCCTGAAAAAGTCGAAAAATAAGAAAATCACACTTGTAGAACCTCCAATATGGTGAGAAACCCTGAAAAAGTCGAAAAATAAGAAAATCACACTTGTAGAACCTCCAATATGGTGAGAAACCCTGAAAAAGTCTAAAAATGACAAAATCACACTGTAGGACCTGGAATATGGTGAGAAACCCTAAAAAAGTCCAAAAATAAGAAATTCACACTTGTAGGACTTGCAATATGGTGAGAAACCCTGAAAAAGTCGAAAAATGAGAAAATCACGCAGTAGTACCTGGAATATGGTGAGAAACTCTGAAAAAGGCGAAAAATTGGAAAAATCACACTCTAGGACTTGGAATATGATGAGAAACCCTGAAAAAGTCAAAAATGAGAAAATCAGACTGTAGTAGCTGGAATATGGTGAGAAACATTGAAAAAGTCTCAAAATGAGAAAATCACACAGTTGGACCTGCAATATGGTGAGAAACACTGAAACAGTCGAAAAATAAGAAAATCAAACTTGTAGTCCCTGCAATATGGTGAGAAACCCTGAAAAATTCCAAAAATGAGAAAATCACACTGTAAGATTTAGAATATGATGAGAAACACTGAAAAAGTCAAAAAATGAGAAAAATACACTGTAGAAGCTGGAATATGGTGAGTAAACCCTGAAAAAGTCGAAAAATAAGAAAATCACACTTGTAGGACCTCCAATATGGTGAAAACCCTGAAAAAGTCGAAAAATAAGAAAATCACACTTGTAGAACCTCCAATATGTTGAGAAACCCTGAAAAAGTCGAAAAATAAGAAAATCACACTTGTAGAACCTCCAATATGGTGAGAAACCCTGAAAAAGTCTAAAAATGACAAAATCACACTGTAGGACCTGGAATATGGTGAGAAACACTAAAAAAGTCCAAAAATGAGAAATTCACACTTGTAGGACTTGCAATATGGTGAGAAACCCTGAAAAAGTCGAAAAATGAGAAAATCACGCAGTAGTACCTGGAATATGGTGAGAAACACTGAAAAAGTCTTAAAATGAGAAAATCACACTGTAGGACCTGGAATATGGTGAGAAACCCTGAAAAAGTCCAAAAATAAGAAATTCATACTTGTAGGACCTGCAATATGGTGAGAAACCCTGAAAAAGTCGAAAAATGAGAAAATCACACTGTAGTACCTGGAATATGGTGAGAAACCCTGAAAAAGTCTAAAATTGAGAAAATCAAACAGTAGGACCTGGAATTTGGTGAGAAACCCTGAAAGATCGAAAAATAAGAAAATCAAACTTGTAGTACCTGCAATATGGTGAGAAACCCTGAAAAATTCCAAAAATGAGAAAATCACACTGTAGGATTTGGAATATGATGAGAAACCGTGAAAAAGTCAAAAAATGAGAATAATACACTGTAGGAGCTGGAATATGATGAGAAACCCTGAAAGAGTCGAAAAATAAGAAAACCACACTTGTAGGACCTCCAATATGGTGAAAAACCCTGAAAAAGTCGAAAAATGAGAAAATCACAGTGTAGGACCTGGAATATGGTGAGAAACCATGAAAAAGTCGAAAAATGAGAAAATCACACAGTAGGTCCTGGAATTTGGTCAGAAACACTGAAAAAGTGTAAAATAAGAAAATCACACAGTAGTACCTGGAATTTGGTGACAAACCCTGAAAAAGTCTTAAAATGAGAAAATCACACTGTAGGACATGGAATATGGTGAGAAACCTTGAAAAAGTCAAAAAATGAGAAAAATCACACTGTAGTAAAAGGAATATAGTGATATAATCTGGAAAAGTCGAAAAATTAGAAAAATCACACTCTAGGACTTGGAATAAGATGAGAAACCCTGAAAAAGTCAAAAAATGAGAAAATCACACTGTAGGACTTGGAATATGATGAGAAACCCTGAAAAAGTCAAAAAATGAGAAAATCACACTGTAGGACTTGGAATAAAATGAGAAACCGTGAAAAAGACAAAAAATGACAAAAGTACACGGTAGGAGATGGAATATGGAGAGAAACCGTTAAAAAGTAGAAAAATAAGATATACACACTTGTAGGACATGCAATATGGTGAGAGACCCTGAAAAAGTCTTAAAATGTGAAAATCACACTGTAGTACCTGGAATATGGTGAGAAACCCTGAAAACGTCCAAAAATAAGAAATTCACACGTGTAGGAACTGCAATATGGTGAGAAACCCTGAAAAAGTCGAAAAATGAGAAAATCACACTGTAGGACTTGGAATAAGATGAGACACCCTGAAAAAGTCAAAAAATGAGAAAATTTCACTGTAGGACTTGGAATAAGATGAAAAACCCTAAAAAAGTCGAAAAATGAGAAAAATACACTGAAGGAGTTGGAATATGTTGAGAAACCCTGAAAAAGTCTTAAAATGGGAAAATCACACTGTAGGACCTGGAATATGGTGAGAAACTCTGAAAAAGTCGAAAAAAGAGAAAATCACACTCTAGGACTTGGAATATGATGAGAAACCCTGAAAAAGTCAAAAAATGAGAAAATCACACTATAGTACCTGGAATATGGTGAGAAACCCTGAAAAAGTCTAAAAATGAAAAAATCAAACAGTAGGACCTGGAATATGGTGAGAAACACTGAAACAGTCGAAAAATAAGAAAATCAAACTTGTAGTACCTGCAATATGGTGAGAAACCCCTGAAAAATTCCAAAAATGAGAAAATCACACTGTAGAATTTAGAATATGATGAGAAACCGTGAAAAAGTCAAAAAATGAGAAAAATACACTGTAGAAGCTGGAATATGGTGAGTAAACCCTGAAAAAGTCAAAAAATAAGAAAATCACACTTGTACAACCTCCAATATGTTGAGAAACCCTGAAAAAGTTGAAAAATGAGAAAATCACACTGTAGGACCTGGAATATGTTGAGAAACCCTGAAAAAGTCTTAAAATGAGAAAATCACACCGTAGGACTTGGAATAAGATGAGAAACCCTAAAAAAGTCGAAAAATGAGAAAAATACACTAAAGGAGTTGGAATATGTTGAGAAACCCTGAAAAAGTCTTAAAATGATAAAATCACACTGTAGGACCTAGAATATGGTGAGAAACTCTGAAAAAGTCGAAAAAAGAGAAAATCACACTCTAGGACTTGGAATATGATGAGAAACCCTGAAAAAGTCAAAAAATGAGAAAATCACACTGTAGTACCTGTAATATGGTGAGAAACCCTGAAAAAGTCTAAAAATGAGAAAATCAAACAGTAGGACTTGGAATATGGTGAGAAACCCTGAAAGATCGAAAAATAAGAAAATCAAACTTGTAGTACCTGCAATATGGTGAGAAACCCTGAAAAAGTCAAAAAATGAGAAAATCACAATATAGGACTTGGAATAAGATGAGAAACCGTGAAAAAGACAAAAAATGACAAAAACACACTGTAGGAGCTGGAATATGGTGAGAAACCCTAAAAAAGTCCAAAAATAAGAAATTCACACTTGTAGGACTTGCAATATGGTGAGAAACCCTGAAAAAGTCGAAAAATGAGAAAATCACACTGTAGGACTTGGAATACGATGAGACACCCTGAACAAGTCAAAAAATGAGAAAATTTAACTGTAGGACTTGGAATAAGATGAGAAACCCTGAAAAAGTTGAAAAAATGAGAAAATAACAATGTAGAAGATGGAATATGGTGAGCAATCCTGAAAAAGTCAAAAAATGAGAAAATCACACTGTAGGACCTGGAATATGGTGAAAAACTGAAAAAGTCGAAAAAAGAGAAAATCACACTCTAGGACTTGGAATATGATGAGAAACCCTGAAAAAGTCAAAAAATGAGAAAATCACACTGTAGTACCTGGAATATGGTGAGAAACCCTGAAAAAGTCTAAAAATGAGAAAATCAAACAGTAGGACCTGGAATATGGTGAGAAACGCTGAAAGATCAAAAAATAAGAAAATCAAACATGTAGTACCTGCAATATGGTGAGAAATCCTGAAAAAGTCAAAAAATGAGAAAATAACAATATAGGATTTGGAATAAGATGAGAAACCGTGAAAAAGACAAAAAATGACAAAAACACACTGTAGGAGCTGGAATATGGTGAGAAACCCTGAAAAAGTCCAAAAATAAGAAATTCACACTTGTAGGACCTGCAATATGGTGAGAAACCCTGAAAAAGTCGAAAAATGAGAAAATCACACTGTAGGACTTGGAATAAGATGAGAAACCATGAAAAAGACAAAAAATGAAAAAATACACTGTAGGAGCTGGAATATGGTGAGAAACCCTGAAAAAGGCCAAAAATAAGAAATACACAATTGTAGGATATGCAATATGGTGAGAGACCCTGAAAAAGTCTTAAAATTAGAAAATCACACTGTAGGACTTGGGATATGGTGAGAAACCCTGAAAAACAAGAAAAATTAGAAAATCAAACTGTAGGACCTGGAATATGCTGAGAATCCCTGAAAAATTCGAAAAATGCAAAAATCACACTATAGGACTTGGAATATGATGAGAAACCCTGAAAAAGTCCAAAAATAAGAAATTCATACTTGTAGGACTTGCAATATAGTGAGAAACCCTGAAAAAGTCGAAAAATGAGAAAATCACTCTGTAGAAGATCGAATATGGTGAGCAACCCTGAAAAATTCAAAAAATTAGAAAAATCACACTATAGAACCTGGAATATGTTGAGAAACTCTGAAAAAGTCAAAAAATTAGAAAAATCAGACTGTAGGACTTGGTATGATGAGAAAACCCTGAAAAAGTCGAAAAATGAGAAAAATCACACAATAGGACCTGCAGTATGGTGAGAAACACTGAAACAGTTGAAAAATAAGAAAATCAAACTTGTAGTACCTGCAATATGGTTAGAAACCCTGAAAAATTCCAAAAATGAGAAAATCACACTGTAGGATTTGGAATATGATGAGAAACCGTGAAAAACTCAAAAAATGAGAATAATACACTGTAGAGCTGGAATATGATAAGAAACCCTGAAAAAGTCGAAAAATAAGAAAATCACACTTGTAGGACCTACAATATGGTGAAAAACCCTGAAAAAGTCGAAAAATGAGAAAATCACGCAGTAGGTCCCTGGAATTTGGTGAGAAACACTGAAAATTCTAAAATAAGAAAATCACACTGTAGTACCTGGAATATGGTGACAAACCCTGAAAAAGTCTTAAAATGAGAAAATCACAATGTAGGACATGGAATATTTTGAGAAACCTTGAAAAAGTCAAAAAATGAGAAAAATCACACTGTAGTAAAAGGAATATGGTGATATAATCTGAAAAAGTCGAAAAATTAGAAAAACCACACTCTAGGACTTGGAATAAGATGAGAAACCCTGAAAAAGTCAAAAAATGAGAAAATCACACTATAGGACTTGGAATATGATGAGAAACCCTGAAAAAGTCAAAAAATGAGAAAATCACACTGCAGGACTTGGAATATGGTGAGAAACCCTGAAAAAGTAGAAAAATGAGAAAATCACACAGTAGGACCTGGAATATGGTGAGAAACCCTGAAAAAGTCTTAAAATGAGAAAATCACACAGTAGGACCTGCAATATGTTGAGAAACACTGAAAAATCTTAAAATGAGAAAATCACACTGTAGGACCTGGAATATGGTGAGTAACTATGAAAAAGTCGAAAAATGAGAAATTCATACTTGTAGGACCTGCAATATGGTGAGAAACACTGAAAAAGTCAAAAAATGAGAAAATTACACTGTAGGACCTGGAATATGTTGAGAAACCCTTTAAAAGTCGAAAAAAAGAGAAAAAACACCCTGTAGGACTTGGAATATGATGAGAAAACCTGAAAAAGTAAAAAAATGAGAAAATAACACTGTAGTACTTTGATATGATGAGAAAACACTGAAAAAGTCTAAAAATGAGAAAAACACACAGTAGGACCTGGAATATGGTGAGAAATATTGAAGCAGTCGAAAAATAAGAAAATCAAATTTGTCTTATCTGCAATATGGTGAGAAACCCTGAAAAAGTCAAAAAATGAGAAATATACACTGAAGGAGCTGTAATATGGTGAGAAACCCTGAAAAAGTCAAAAAATAAGAAATTCACACTTGTAGGACCTGCAATAGGGTGAGAAATTCTGAAAAAGTCGAAAAATGAGAAAATCACACTGTAGGACTTAGAATATGGTGAGAAACCTGAAAAAGTCGAAAAATGAGAAAATAACGAAGTAGGACCAAGAATATTGTGAGAAAACTTGAAAAAGTCTAAAAATGAGAAAAATACACTCTAGGAGCTGGAATATGGTGAGAAAACCTGAAAAATTCAAAATATGAGAAAATCACACTGTAGAAGATGGAATATGGTGAGCAACCCTGAAAAGTCAAAAATTAGAAAAATAACACTGTGGAACCTGGAATAGGGTGAGAAACTCTGAAAAAGTCGAAAAATTAGAAAAATCACACTCTAGGACATGGAATATGATAAGAAACCCTGAAAAAGTCGAAAATGAGAAAATCACACTGTAGTATCTGGAATATGGTGAGAAACACTGAAAAAGTCTCAAAATGGGAAAATCAAACAGTAGGACCTGCAATATGGTGATAAACACTTAAACAGTCAAAAAATAATAAAAACAAATTTGTAGTACCTGCAATATGGTGACAAACCCTGAAAAATTCCAAAAATGAGAAAAATCACACTGTAGGATTTAGAATATGATGAGAAACCGTGAAAAAGTCAAAAAATGAGAAAAATACACTGTAGAAGCTGGAATATGGTGAGAAACCCTGAAAAAGTCTTAAAATGAGAAAATCACACTGTAGGACTTGGAATAAGATGAGAAACCCTGAAATAGTCGAAAAAAGAGAAAATCACACTCTAGGACTTGGAATATGATGAGAAACGCTGAAAAAGTCATAAAATGAGAAAATCACACTGTAGTACCTGGAATATGGTGAGAAACCCTGAAAGATCGAAAAATAAGAAAATCAAACTTGTAGTACCTGCAATATGGAGAGAAACCCTGAAAAAGTCAAAAAATGAGAAAATCCCAATATAGTACTTGGAATAAGATGAGAAACCGTGAAAAAGACAAAAAATGAAAAAATACACTGTAGGAAATGGAATATGGTGAGAAACCCTGAAAAAGTCGAAAAATGAGAAAATCACACTGTAGGACTTGGAATATGGTGAGAAACCCTGAAAATGTCAAAAAATGATAAAATCACACTGTAGGACTTGGAATATGATGAGAAACCCTGAAAAAGTCGAAAAATGAGTAAATCAAACTGTAGAAGATCGAATATGGTGAGCAACCCTGAAAAATTCAAAAAATGAGAAAAATCACAATGTAGAACCTGGAAAATGGTGAGAAACTCTGAAAAAGTCGAAAAATTAGAAAAATTACACTCTAGGACTTGGAATATGATGAGAAACCCTGAAAAAGTCGAAAAATAAGAAAATCACACTTGTAGGACCTCCAATATGGTGAAAAACCCTGAAAAAGTCGAAAAATGAGAAAATCACAGTGTAGGACCTGGAATATGGTGAGAAACCCTGAAAAAGCCGAAAAATGAGAAAATGACGCCGTGGGTCCTGGAATTTGGTGAGAAACACTGAAAAAGAATAAAATAAGAAAATTACACTGTAGTACCTGGAATATGGTTAAAAACCCTGAAAAAATCGAAATGAGGAAATCACACTGTAGGACATGGAATATGGTGAGAAACCTTGAAAAAGTCAAAAAATGAGAAAAATCACACTGTAGTACAAGGAATATGGTGATATAATCTGAAAAAGTCGAAAAATTAGAAAAATCACACTCTAGGACTTAGAATAAGATGAGAAACCCTGAAAATGTCAAAAAATGAGAAAATCACACTGTAGGACTTGGAATATGGTGCGAAACTCTGAATAAGTCAAAAAAATGAGAAAATCAGGCAGTAGGACCTGGAATATGGTGAGAAACACTGAAAAATCTTAAAATGAGAAAATTACACTGTAGGACCTGGAATATGGTGAGTAACACTGAAAAAGTCGAAAAATGAGAATTCACACTTGTAGGACCTGCAATATGGTGAGAAACACTGAAAAAGTCAAAAAATGAGAAAATTACACTGGTGGACCTGGAATATGTTGAGAAACACTTTAAAAGTCGAAAAAAGAGAAAATCACCCTGTAGGACTTGGAATATGATGAGAAAACCTGAAAAAGTCAAAAAATGAGAAAATAACACTGTAGTACCTTGAATATGGTGAGTAAACACTGAAAAAGTCTAAAAATGAGAAAATCACACAGTAAGACCTGGAATATGGTGAGAAACCCTGAAGCAGTCGAAAAATAAGAAAATCAAATTTGTCATATCTGCAATATGGTGAGAAACCCTGAAAAAGTCAAAAAATGAGAAAAATACACTGAAGGACCTGGAATATGGTGAGAAACCCTGAAAAAGTCAAAAAATTAGAAATTCACACTTGTAGGACCTGCAATAGGGTGAGAAATTCTGAAAAAGTCAAAAAATGAGAAAATCACACAGTAAGACCTGGAATATGGTGAGAAACCCTGAAAAAGTCGAAAAATGAGAATATCACGCAGTAGGACCAGGAATATTGTGAGAAAACGTGAAAAAGTCTAAAAATGAGAAAAATACACTGTAGGAACTGGAATATGGTGAGAAAACCTGAAAAAGTCGAAAAATAAGAAACTCATACTTGTTTGATCTCCTTTATGGAGAGAAACCCTGAAAAAGTCGAAAAATGAGAAAATCACACTGTAGGACCTGGAATATGGTGAGAAACACTGAAAAAGTCAAAAAATGAGGAAATCACACTGTAGTACATGGAATATGGTGAGAAACTCTGAAAAAGTCGCAAATTAGAAAATGACAGTGTAGGACCTGGAATATGTTGAGAAAACCTGAAATATTCAAAAAATGAGAAAATGACAATGTAGAACCTGGATTACGGTAAGAAACCCTGAAAAGTTAAAAAGAGAGAAAATTACACTGTAGGACCTGGAATATGGTGAGCAACCCTGAAAAAGTCAAAAATTAGAAAAATCACACTGTAGGACTTGGAATATGATGAGAAACCCTGAAAAAGTCAAAAAATGAGAAAATCACACTGTAGGACTTGGAATATGATGAGAAGCCCTGAAAAAGTCGAAAAATGAGAAAATCACACTGTAGTAGCTGGAATATGGTGAGAAACACTGAAAAAGTCTCAAAATGAGAAAATCACACAGTAGGACCTGCAATATGGTGAGAAACACTTAAACGGTCAAAAAATAAGAAAATCAAACTTGTAGTACCTGCAATATGGTGAGAAACCATGAAAAATTCCAAAAATGAGAAAATCACACTGTAGGATTTAGAATATGATGAGAAACCGTGAAAAAGTCAAAAAATGAGAAAAATACACTGTAGAAGGTGGAATATGGTGAGAAACCCTGAAAAAGTCGAAAAATAAGAAAATCACACTGTAGGACCTGGAATATGGTGAGAAACACTGAAAAAGTCAAAAAATGAGAAAATAACACTGTAGGACTTGGAATATTATGAGAAAACCTGAAAAGTCAAAAAATGAGAAAATCACACTGTAGGACTTGGAATATGATGAGAAATCCTGAAAAAGTCAAAAAATGAGAAAATCACACTGTAGGACTTGGAATATGATGACAAACCCTGAAAAAGTCGAAAAATGAGAAAATCACACTGTAGAAGATGGAATATGGTGAGCAACACTGAAAAAGTCGAAAATTAGAAAAATAACACTGTAGAAACTGGAATATGGTGAGAAACTCTGAAAAAGTCGAAAAATTAGAAAAATCACACTCTAGGACTTGGAATATGTTGAGAAACCCTGAAAAATTCCAAAAATGAGAAAATCACACTGTAGGATTTGGAATATGATGAGAAACCGTGAAAAAGTCAAAAAATGAGAATAATACACTGTAGGAGCTGGAATATGATGAGAAACCCTGAAAGAGTCGAAAAATAAGAAAACCACAATTGTAGGACCTCCAATATGGTGAAAAACCCTGAAAAAGTCGAAAAATTAGAAAATCAGAGTATAGGACCTGGAATATGGTGAGAAACCCTGAAAAAGTCGAAAAATGAGAAAATCACACAGTAGGTCCTGGAATTTGGTCAGAAACACTGAAAAAGTCTAAAATAAAAAAATTACACTGTAGTACCTGGAATATGGTGACAAACCCTGAAAAAGTCTTAAAATGAGAAAATCACACTGTAGGACATGGAATATGGTGAGAAACCTTGAAAAAGTCAAAAAATGAGAAACATCACACTGTAGTAAAAGAAATATGGTGATATAATCTGAAAAAGTCGAAAAATTAGAAAAATCACACTCTAGGACTTGGAATAAGATGAGAAACCCTGAAAAAGTCAAAAAATGAGAAAATCACACTGTAGGACTTGGAATATGATGAGAAACCCTGAAAAAGTCAAAAAATGAGAAAATCACACAGTAGGACCTGCAATATGGTGAGAAACACTGCATAATCTTAAAATGAGAAAATTACACTGTAGGACCTGGAATATGGTGAGTAATTCTGTAAAAGTCGAAATATGAGAAATTCACACTTGTAGGACCTGCAATATGGTGAGAAACACTGAAAAAGTCAAAAAATGAGAAAATTACACTGTAGGACCTGGAATATGTTGAGAAACACTTTAAAAGTCGAAAAAAGAGAAAATCACCCTCTAGGAATGGAATATGATGAGAAAACCTGAAAAAGTCAAAAAATGAGAATATAACACTGTAGTACCTTGAATATGGTGAGAAAACACTGAAAAAGTCTAAAAATGAGAAAATCACACAGTAGGACCTGGAATATGGTGGGAAACCCTGAAGCAGTCGAAAAATAAGAAAATCAAATTTGTCATATCTGCAATATGGTGAGAAACCCTGAAAAAGTCTAAAAATGAGAAAAATACACTGAAGGAGTTGGAAGATGGTGAGAAACCCTAAAAAAGTCAAAAAATAAGAAATTCACACTTGTAGGACCTGCAATATGTTGAGAAACCCTGAAAAAGTCGAAAAATGAGAAAATCACACTGTAGGACTTGGAATATGGTGAGACACCCTGAAAAACTCAAAAAATGAGAAAATCACACTGTAGGATTTGGAATAAGATGAGAAACCCTGAAAAAGTTGAAAAATGAGAAAATCACACTGTAGAAGATGGAATATGGTGAGCAATCCTGAAAAAGTCAAAAAATGAGAAAAATCACACTGTGGAACCTGGAATATGGTGAGAAACACTGAAAAATCTTAAAATGAGAAAATCACATTGTAGGACCTGAAATATGGTGAGTAACTCTGAAAAAGTCGAAAAATGAGAAATTCACACTTGTAGGACCTGCAATATGTTGAGAAACATTGAAAAAGTCAAAAAATGAGAAAATTACACTGTAGGACCTGGAATATGTTGAGAAACACTTTAAAAGTCGAAAATAGAGAAAATCACCCTCTAGGACATGGAATATGATGAGAAAACCTGAAAAATTCAAAAAATGAGAAATTCACACTGTAGGACTTGGAATATGATGAGAAACCCTGAAAAAGTCAAAAATGAGAAAATCACACTGTAGGACTTGGAATATGGTGAGAAACCCTGAAAAAGTCTTAAAATGAGAAAATCACACAGTAGGACCTGCAATATGGTGAGAAACACTGAAAAATCTTAAAATGAGAAAATCACACTGTAGGACCTGGAATATGGTGAGTAACTCTGAAAAAGTCGAAAAATGAGAAATTCACACTTGTAGGACCTGCAATATGGTGAGAAACACTGAAAAAGTCAAAAAAATGAGAAAATTACACTGTAGGACCTGGAATATGTTGAGAAACACTTTAAAAGTCGAAAATAGAGAAAATCACCTTCTAGGACATGGAATATGATGAGAAAACCTGAAAAAGTCTAAACATGAGAAAATAACACTGTAGTACCTTGAATATGGTGAGAAAACACTGAAAAAGTCTAAAAATGAGAAAATCAAACAGTAGGACCTGGAATATGGTGAGAAACCCTGAAGCAGTCGAAAAATAAGAAAATCAAATTTGTCATATCTGCAATATGGTGAGAAACCCTGAAAAAGTCTAAAAATGAGAAAAATACACTGAAGGAGCTGGAATATGATGAGAAACCCTGAAAAAGTCAAAAAATTAGAAATTCACACTTGTAGGACCTGCAATATGGTGAGAAACCCTGAAAAAGTCGAAAAATGAGAAAATCACACTGTAGGACTTGGAAAAAGATGAGACACCCTGAAAAAGTCAAAAAATGAGAAAATCACACTGTAGGACTAGGAATAAGATGAGAAACCCTGAAAAAGTTGAAAAATGAGAAAATCACACTGTAGAAGATGGAATATGGTGAGCAATCCTGAAAAAGTCAAAAAATGAAAAAAATCACACTGTGGAACCTGGAATATGGTGAGAAACTCTGAAAAAGGCGAAAAATTAGAAAAATCGCTCTCTAGGACTTGGAATATGATGAGAAAACCTGAAAAAGTCGAAAAATGAGAAAATCACACTGTAGTAGCTGGAATATGGTGATAAACACTGAAAAAGTCTCAAAATGAGAAAATCACACAGTAGGACCTGCAATATGGTAAGAAACACTGAAACAGTCTAAAAATAAGAAAATCAAACTTGTAGTACCTGCAATATGTTGAGAAACACTGAAAAATTCCAAAAATGAGAAAATCACACTGTAGGATTTGGAATATGATGAGAAACCGTGAAAAAGTCAAAAAATGAGAATAATACACTGTAGGAGCTGGAATATGATTAGAAACCCTGAAAAAGTCGAAAAATAAGAAAATCACACTTTTAGGACCTCCAATATGGTGAAAACCCTGAAAAAGTCGAAAAATGAGAAAATCACTGTGTAGGACCTGGAATATGGTGAGAAACCCTGAAAAAGTCAAAAAATGAGAAAATCACGCAGTAGGTCCTGGAATTTGGTGAGAAACACTGAAAAAGTCTAAAATAAAAAAATTACACTGTAGTACATGGAATATGGTGACAAACCCTGAAAAAGTTTTAAAATGAGAAAATGACACTGTAGGATATGGAATATGGTGAGAAACCTTGAAAAAGTCAAAAAATGAGAAACATCACACTGTAGTAAAAGAAATATGGTGATATAATCTGAAAAAGTCGAAAAATTAGAAAAATCACACTCTAGGACTTGGAATAAGATGAGAAACCCTGAAAAAGTCAAAAAATGAGAAAATCACACTGTAGGACTTGGAATATGATGAGAAACCCTGAAAAAGTCAAAAAATGAGAAAATCACACAGTAGGACCTGCAATATGGTGAGAAACACTGCATAATCTTAAAATGAGAAAATTACACTGTAGGACCTGGAATATGGTGAGTAATTCTGAAAAAGTCGAAAAATGAGAAATTCACACTTGTAGGACCTGCAATATGGTGAGAAACACTGAAAAAGTCAAAAAATGAGAAAATTACACTGTAGGACCTGGAATATGTTGAGAAACACTTTAAAAGTCGAAAAAAGAGAAAATCAACCTCTAGGACATGGAATATGATGAGAAAACCTGAAAAAGTCAAAAAATGAGAAAATAACACTGTAGTACCTTGAATATGGTGAGAAAACACTGAAAAAGTCTAAAAATGAGAAAATCACACAGTAGGACCTGGAATATTGTGAGAAACCCTGAAGCAGTCGAAAAATAAGAAAATCAAATTTGTCATATCTGCAATATGGTGTGAAACCCTGAAAAAGTCAAAAAATGAGAAAAATACACTGAAGGAGCTGGAATATGGTGAGAAACCCTGAAAAAGTCAAAAAATAAGAAATTCACACTTGTAGGACCTGCAATAGGGTGAGAAATTCTGAAAAAGTCAAAAAATGAGAAAATCACACTGTAGGACTTGGAATATGGTAAGAAACCTGAAAAAGTCGAAAAATGAGAAAATCACGCAGTAGGACCCGGAATATTGTGAGAAAACGTGAAAAAGTCTAAAAATGAGAAAAATACACTGTAGGAGCTGGAATATGGTGAGAAAACCTGAAAAAGTCGAAAAATAAGAAACTCACACTTGTTTGACTTCCATTATGGTGAGAAACCCTGAAAAAGTAAAAAAATGATAAAATCACACTGTAGGACTTGGAATATGATGAAAAACCCTGAAAAAGTCGAAAAATGAGAAAATCACACTGTAGAAGATGGAATATGATGAGAAACCCTGAAAAAGTCAAAAAATGAGAAAAATACACTGTAGCAGCTGGAATATGGTGAGAAACCCTGAAAAAGTCGAAAAATGAGAAAATCACACTGTAGGATTTGGAATATGATGAAAAACCCTGAAAAAGTCGAAAAATGAGGAAATCACACTGTAGAAGATGGAATATGATGAGAACCGTGAAAAAGTCAAAAAATGAGAAAAATACACTGTAGAAGCTGGAATATGGTGAGAAACCCTGAAAAAGTCGAAAAATGAGAAAATCACACTGTAGGACCTGGAATATGGTGAGAAACCCTGAAAAAGTCTTAAAATGAGAAAATCACACTGTAGGATTTGGAATAAGATGAGAAACCCTGAAAAAGTCAAAAAATGAGAAAATCACACTGTAGTACCTGGAATATGTTGAGAAACCCTGAAAAAGCCTCACATATACTTCTAAAAATTTAAAGATGGGTGGGACCACTGAAAGGTCTCAACAATTAATAGCATTGTCTCCTCTTCCATAGAACCTGGGATCAACTACCAGCAACTATATGGTGGCCCATATCCAGTATCAGAGGATCAGACAGACAGACAGGCAGACAGACAGAGATAAGGATGGCAGGCCTGCCTGATTTTTCTTTCTTTCTTATCCTTTTTTAAAAATGTTTATTTATTTATTTATTTATTTATTTATTTATTTATTTATTTATTTATTTATTTATATTTATTAGATATAAGTACACTGTAGCTGTCTTCAGACACTCCAGAAGAGGGTGTCAGATTCTGGAGAATCTAAATCCCTCTTATGGTCTGCATATGATGTACATAAACAGAGACTCACATACACCTCTAAAAATTTAAAGATGGGTGGGGCCACTTAATGGGCTCAACAAATAACAGCATTGTCTCCTCTTCCAGAGAACCTGGTATCAACTACCAGCAAGTATATGATGGACCATCTCCAGTTCCAGGGGATCAGACAGACAGAGATAAGGATGGCACTCCTGCCTTGTCTTTCTTTATTTCTTATCCATTTTAAAAAATGTTTATTTATTTATTTATTTATTTATTTATTTATTTATTTATTAGATATAAATACACTGTAGCTGTCTTCAGACACTCCAGAAGAGGGTGTCAGATTCTGGACAATCTAAATCCCTCTTATGGTCTGCATATGATGTACATAAACACAGCCTCACATACACTTCTAAAAATTTAAGGATGGGTGGGGCGACTGAAAGGGCTCAACAATTAACAGCATTGTCTACTCATCAGAGATCCTGGGATCAACTACCAGCAACTATATGGTGGCCCATCTCCAGTTCCATGTTATCAGACAGACAGACAGAGAGACAAGGATAAGGATGGCAGGCCTGCCTGGTCTTTCTTTCTTTTTTATCCTTTTAATAAAATGTTTATTTATTCATTTATGTATTTATTAGATATAAGTACAATGTAGCTGTCTTCAAACAATCCAGAAGAGGGTGTCAGATTCTGGAGAATCTAAATCCCTCTTATGGTCTGCATATGATGTAAATAAACACAGCACAACTTTACTTCTAAAACTTCAAAGATGGGTGGGGCCACTGAAATGGCTCAACAATTAACAGCATTGTCTCCTCTTCCAGAGAGCCTGGGATCAACTACCAGCAACTATATGGTGGCCCATCTCCAGTACCAGGGTATCAAACAGACAGACAGACAGACAGAGATAAGGATGGCAGGCCTGCCTGGTCTTTCTTTCTTTCTTATCCTTTTTAAAAATATTTATTTTTTATATATGTATTTATTAGATATAAGTACACTGTAGCTGTCTTTAGACACTGCAGAAGAGGGTGTCAGATTCTGGAGAATCTAAATCCCTCTTAGGGTCTGCATATGATGTACATAAACACAGACTCACATTTTCTTCTAAAAATTTAAAGATGGGTGGGGCCACTGAAAGAGCTCAACAATTAACAGCATTGTCTCCTCTTCCAGAGAACCTGGGATAAACTACCAGCAACACTATGGTGGCCCATCTCCAGTTCCAGGGTATCAGACAGACAGACAGACAGACAGAGATAAGGGTGGCAGGACTGCCTGGTCTTCCTTACTTTCTTATCCTTTTTAAAAAATGTTTATTTATTTATTTATTTATTTATTTATTTATTTATTTATTTATTTATGTATTTATTAGATATAAGTACACTGTAGCTGTCTTCAGACACTCCAGAAGACGGTGTCAGATTCTGGAGAATCTAAATCCCTCTTATGGTCTGCATATGATGTACATAAACACAGACTCACAATTACTTCCAAAAATTTAAAGATGTGTGGGGCCACTGAATGGGCTCGACAATTAACTGCATTGTCTCCTCTTCCAGAGAACCTGGGATCAACTACGAGCAACTATATGGTGGCCCATCTTAAGTTCCAGGGTTTCAGACAGACAGACAGACAAACAGTCAAGGATGGCAGGCCTGCCTGGTTTTTCGTTCTTTCTTGTCCTTTTTAAAAAATCTTTATTTATTTATTTATTTATTTATTTATTTATTTATTTATTTATTTATTTATTAGCTATAAGTACACTGTAGAGGTCTTCAGACACTCCAGAAGAAGTTGTCAGATTCTGGAGAATCTAAATCCCTCTTATGGTCTGCATATGATGTACATAAACACAGACTCACATTTACTTCCAACAATTTAAAGATTTGTGGGCACTGAAAGGGCTCAACAATTAACAGCATTGTCTCCTCTTCCACAGAACCTGGGATCAACCACCAGCAACTATATGGTGGCCCATCTCCAGTTCCAGGGGATCAGACAGAGAGACAGACAGAGAGACAGAGATAAGGAATGCAGGCCTGCCTGGTCTTTCTTTTTTTCTTATCATTTTTAAAAAATGTTTATTTATTTATTTATTTATTTATTTATTTATTTATTTATTTATTTATTATTTTTAAGTACACTGTACCTGTCTTCAGACACTCCAGAAGAGGGTGTTAGAAATTGGAGAATCTAAAACCCTCTTATGGTCTGCATATGATGTACATAAACACAGCCTCACATATACTTCTTAAAATTTAAAGATGGGTGGGGCCACTGATAGGGCTCAAATTAACAGCATTGTCTCCTCTTCAAGAGAACCTGGGATCAACTACAAGCAAGTATATAGTGGCTAATCTCCAGTGCCCAGGGATCAGACAGACAGACAAACAGACAGACAAGGATAAAGATGACAGGCCTGCCTGGTCTTTCTTTCTTTCTTATCCTTTTTTAAAAAATGTTTATTTATTTATTTATGTATTTATTACATATAAGTACACTATAGCTGTCTTCAGACACTCCAGAAGAGGGTGTCAAATTCTGGAGAATCTAAATCCCCCTTATTGTCTGCATATGAGGTACATAAACATAACCTCCCATATACTTCTAAAAATTTAAAGATGGGTGGGGGCACTGAAAGGGCTCAACAATTAACAGCATTGTCTCCACTTCCAGAGAACCTGGGATCAACTACCATCAACTATATGGTGGCCCATTTCCAGTTCCCGGGGTCAGAAACACAGACAGAGAGAAGACAGACAAGGATAAAGGTGGCAGGCCTACCTGTTCTTTCTTTCTTATCCTTTTTACAAAATGTTTATGTATTTATTTATTTATTTATTTATTTATTTATTTATTTATTTATTTATTAGATATAAGTACCCTGTATCTGTCTTCACACACTCCAGAAGAATGTGTCAGATTCTGGTGAATCTAAATCCCTCTTATGGTCTGCATATGATGTACATAAACACAGCCTCACATATAATTCTAAAAATTTAAAGATTGGTGGGGCAACTGAAAGGGCTCAACAATTAACAGCATTGTCTCCTGTTCCAGAGAACCTGGGATCAAATACCAGCAACTATATGGTGGCCCACCTCCAGTTCCAGGGGATCAGAAAGACAGACAGACAGACAGACAGAGATAAGGATGGCAGGTCTGCCTGGTCTTTCTTTCTTTCTTTCTTTCTTTCTTTCTTTCTTTCTTTCTTTCTTTCTTTCTTTCTTTCTTTCTTTCTTTCTTTCTTTCTTATCCTTTTTTTAAAATGTTTATTTATTTATTTATTTATTTATTTATTTATTTATGTATTTATTAGATATAAGTACACTGTAGCTGTCTTCAGTCACTCCAGAAGAGGGTGTCAGATTCTGGAGAATATAAATCCCTCTTCTGGTCTGCATATGATGTACATAAACACAGCCTCACATATACTTCTAAAAATTTAAAGATGGGTGGGGTCCCTGAAAGGGCTCAATAATTAACAGCATTGACTCCTCTTCCAGAGAACCTGGGATCAACAACGAGCAACTATATGGTGGCCCGTCTTTAGTTCCAGGGGATCAGACAGACAGACAGACAGACAGAGATAAGGATGGTAGGCCTGCCTGGTCTTTCTTTCTTTCTTATCCTTTTTAAAAAATGTTTATTTATTTATTTATGTATGTATGTATGTATGTATGTATGTATTTATTTATTTATTTATTTATTTATTTATTTATTAGATATAAGTACACTGTAGCTGTCTTCAGACACTCCAGAAGTGGGTGTCAGATCCTGGAGAATCTAAATCCCTCTTATGGTCTACATATGATGTACATAAACACAGCCTCACATATACTTCTAAAAATTTAAAGATGGGTGGGGCTACTGAAAGGGCTCAACAACTAACAGCATTATCTCCTCTTCCAGAGTACCTGGGATCAACTACCAGCAACTATATGGTGGCCCATCTCCACTTCCAGGGGATCTGACAGATAGAGAGACAGACAGACAGACACACAAGGTGGCAGGCCTGCCTGGTCTTTCTTTCTTTCTTATCCTTTTTAAAAATGTTTATTAATTTATGTATGTATTTATTAGATATAAGTACACTGTAGCTGTCTTCAAACACTCCAGAAGATGGTGTCAGATTTTGGAGAATCTATATCCCTCTTATGATCTGCATATGATGTACATAAACACAGCCTTACATATACTTCTAAAAACTTAAAGATGGGTGGGGCCACTGAAAGGGCTCAACAATTAACAGCATTGTCTCCTCTTCCAGAGAACCTGGGATCAACTACCAGCAATTATATGGTGGCCCATCTCCAGTTCCGGGGATCAGACAGACAGACAGACAGACAAGAATGGCAGGCCTGCCTGGTCTCTCTTTATTTATTTTCCTTTTTAAAAAATGTTTATTTGTTTATTTATGAATTTATTAGATATAAGTACACTGTAGCTGTTACAGACACTCCAGAAGAGGGTGTCAGATTCTGGAGAATCTAAATCCCTCTTATGATCTGCATATTCGGTACATAAACACAGCCTTACATATACTTCTAAAAATTTAAATATGGGTGGGGCCACTGAAAGGGCTCAACAATTAACAGCATAGTCTCCTCTTCCAGAGAACCTGCGATCAACTACCAGCAACTATATGGTGGCCCATCTCCAGTTCCAGGGGATCAGACAGACAGACAAACAGAGATAAGGATGGGATGCCTGCCTGGTCTTTCTTTCTTTCTAATCGATTTTAAAAAATGTTTATTTATGTATTTATGTATTTATTAGATATAAGTACATTGTATCCGTCTTAGACACTCCAAAAGACTGTGTCAGATTCTGGAGAATTTAATCCCTCTTATGGTCTGAATATGATGTACATAAACACAGCGTCACATTTACTTCTAAAAATTCAAAGATGGGTGGGGCCACTGAAAGGGCTCAACAATTAACAGCATTGTCTCCTCTTACAGCACCTGGGATCAACTACCAGCAACTATATGGTGGCCCATCTCCATTTCTAGGGGATCAGACATACAGACAGACAGAGAGACAGACAGACAGACAAAGATAAGGATGTCAGGCCTGCCTGGTTTTTCTTTCTTTCTTATCCTTTTTAAAAAATGTTCATTTATTTATTTATTTATTTATTCATTTATTTATTTATTTATTTATTTATTTATTTATTTATTTATTTATTAGATATATGAACACTGTAGCTGTCTTCAGACACTCCAGAAGAGGGTGTGAGGTTCTGTATAATCTATATCCCTCTTATGGTCTGCATATGATGTACATAAACACAGCCTCACATATACTTCTAAAAATTTAAAGATGGTTGGGGCCACTGAAAGGGCTCAAAAATTAACAGCATTGTCTCCTCTTCCAGAGAACCTGGGATCAACTACCAGCAACTATATTGTGGCCCATCTCCAGTTCCAGTGGATGTGACAGATAGACAGACAGACAGACAGACACACAAGGTGGCAGGCCTACCTGGTCTTTCTTTCTTTCTTATCCTTTTTAAAAATGTTTATTTATTTATTTATGTATTTATTAGATATAAGTACACTGTAGCTGTCTTCAGACACTCCAGAAGAGGGTGTCAGATTCTGGAGAATCTAAATCCCTCTTATGGTCTGCATATGATGTACATAAACACAGCCTCACATTTACTTCTAAAAATTTAAAGATGGGTGGGGCCACTGAGAGGGCTCAACAATTAACAGCATTGTCTCCTCTTCCAGAGAATCTGGGATCAACTACCAGCAACTATACGGTGACCCATCTCCAGTTCCAGGGGATTAGATAGACAGGCAGACAGACATACAGACAGACAGAGATAAGGATGGCAGGCCTGCCTTGTCTTTATTTCTTTCTTATCCTTTTTAAAAAATGTTTGTTTATTTATTTATTTATTTATTTATTTATGTATTTATTAGATATAAGTACACTGTAGTTGTCTTCAGACACTCCAGAAGAGGGTGTCAGATTCTGGAGAATCTAAATCCCTCTTATGGTCTGCATATGATGTACATAAACACAGCCTCAACTTTACTTCTAAAAATTTAAAGATGGGTGGGGCCACTGAAAATGCTCAACAATTAACAGCATTGTCTCCTCTTCCAGAGAGCCTGGGATCAACTACCAGCAACTATATGGAGGCCCATCTGCAGTTCAAGGGATTCAGACAGATAGACAGACAGACAGACAGAGATAAGGATTGCAGGCCTGCCTGGTCTTTCTTTATTTCTTATCCTTTTGAAAATGTTTATTTATTTATTTATTTATTTATTTATTTATTTATTTATTTATATAGGTATGTATGTATTTATTAGATATAAGTACACTGTAGCTGTCTTCAGACACTCCAGAAGAGGGTGTCAGAATCTGGAGAATATAAATCCCTTTTATTGTCTGCATATTCGGTACATAAACACAGCCTTACATATACTTCTATAAATTTAAAGATGGGTGGGGCCACTGAAAGGGCTCAACAATTAACAGCATTGTCTCCTCTTCCAGAGAAACTGGGATCAACTACCAGCAACTCTATGGAGACCCATCTACAGTTCCAGGGGATCAGACAGACAGACAGACAGATAGAGATAAGGATGGCAGGTCTGCCTGGTCTTTCTTTCTTTCTAATCGATTTTAAAAAATGTTTATTTATTTATTTATTTATTTATTTATTTATTTATGTATTTATTAGATATAAGTACACTGTATCAGTCTTAGACACTCCAAAAGTCGGTGTCATATTCTGGAGAATCTAAATTCCTCTTAAGGTCTGAATATGATGTACATAAACACAGCCTCACATTTACTTCTAAAAATTAAAGATGGGTGGGGCCACTGAAAGGGCTCAACAATTAACAGCATTGTCTCCTCTTCCAGAGGACCTGGGATCAACTACCAGCAACTATATGGTGGCCCATCTCCACTTCCAGGGGATCAGACAGAGAGACAGACAGAAAGACAAAGATAAGGATGGCAGGCCTGCCTGGTTTTTCTTTCTTTCTTATCCTTTATAAAAAAATGTTTATTTATTTATTTATTTATTTATTTATTTATTTATTTATTTATTTATTTATTTATTAGATATAAGTACACTGTAGCTGTCTTCAGACACTCCAGAAGAGGGTGTCAGATTCTGGAGAATCTATATCCCTCTTATGGTCTGCATATGATGTACATAAACACAGCCTCACATATACTTCTAAAAATTTAAAGTTGGGTGGGGCCACTGAAAGGGCTCAACAATTAACAGCATTGTCTCCTCTTCAGGAGAACGTGGTATCAACTACCAGCAACTATATGGTGGCCCATCTCCATTTCTAGGGGATCTGACAGATAGACAGACAGACAGAAGACAGACAAAGTGGGAGGCCTGCATGGTCTTTCTTTCTTTATTATCCTTTTTATAAAATGTTTATTTATTTATTTATTTATTTATTAGATACAAAAATACTGTATCTGTCTTGAGACACTCAAGAAGAGGGTGCCGGATTCTGGAGAATCTAAATCCCTCTTATGGTCTGCATATGATGTACATAAACACAGCCTCACATTTACTTCTAAAAATTTAAAGATGGGTTGGTCCACTGAGATGGCTCAACAATTAAGTGCATTGTCTCCTCTTCCAGAGAATCTGGGATCAACCACCAGCAAGTATATGATGACCCATCTCCAATTCCAGGGGATCAGATAGACAGACAGACAGACATACAGACAGACAGACATAAGGATGGCAGGCCTGCCTGGTCTTTCTTTCTTTCTTATCATTTTTAAAAAATGTTTATTTATTTATTTATGTATTTATTAAATATAAGTACACTGTAGCTGTCTTCAAACAATCCAGAGGAGGGTGTCAGATTCTGGAGAACCTAAATCCCTCTTATGGTCTGCATATGATGTACATAAACACAGCCTCAACTTTACTTCTAAAAATTTAAAGATGGATGGGGCCACTGAAAATGCTCAACAATTAACAGCATCGTCTCCTCTTCCAGAGAGCCTGGGATCAACTACCAGCAACTATATGGTGGCCCATATCCAGTTGCAGGGTATCAAAAAGACAGACAGACAGACAGAGATAAGGATGGAGGCCTGCCTTGGCTGTCCTTTCTTCCTTATTCTTTTTAAAAAATGTTTATTTATTTATTTATGTATTTATTAGATATAAGTACACTGTCGCTGTCTTCAGACACTGTAGAAGAGGGTGTCATATTCTGGAGAATCTAAATCCTGCTTATGGTCTGCATATGATGTACATAAACACAGCCTCATATTTACTTCTAAAAATTTAAAGATGGGTGGGAAACTGAAAGGGCACAACAATTAACAGCATTGTCTCCTCTTCCAGAGAACCTGGGATCAACTACCAGCAACTATATGGTGGCCCATCTCCAGTTCCCGGGGATCAGACAGACAGACAGAGAAACAGACAGACAAGGATAAGGATGGCATGCCTGCCTGGTCTTTCTTTTTTTCTTATCCATTTTAAAAAATGTTTATTTATTTATTTATTTATTTATTTATTTATTTATTTATTTATTTATTTATTAGATATAAGTACACTGTATCTGTCTTCACACACTCCAGAAGAAGGTGTCAGATTCTGGTGAATCTAAGTTCCTCTTATTGTCTGCATATGATGTACATAAAAACAGCCTCACATATACTTCTAAAAATTTAAAGATGGGTCGGGCCACTGAAAGGGCTCAACAATTAACAGCATTGTCTCCTGTTCCAGAGAACCTGGGATCAACTACCAGCAACTATATGGTGGCCCATCTACAGTTCCAGGGGATCAGAAAAACAGACAGACAGACAGACAGAGATAAGGATGGCAGGCCTGCCTGGTCTTTCTTTCTTTCTTATCCTTTTTAAAAAATGTTTATTTATTTATTTATTTATTTATTTATTTATTTATTTATTTATTAGATATAAATACACCTTATCTGTCTTCAGACACTCCAGAATAGGGTGTCAGAATCTGGAGAATATAAATCCCTATAATGGTCTGCATATGATGTTCATAAACACAGCCTCACATATACTTCTAAAAATTTAGAGATGGGTGGGGCCACTGAAAGGGCTCAAAAATTAACAGCATTGACTCCTCTTCCAGAGAACCTGGGATCAACTACCAGCAACTATATGGTGGCCCACCTTTAGTTCCCGGGGATCAGACAGCCAGACAGCCAGACAGAGATAAGGATGGCAGGCCTGCCTTTTCTTTCTTTCTTTCTTTCTTATCCTTTTAAAAAAATGTTTATTTATTTATTTATTTATTTATTTATTTATTAGATATAAATACACCTTAGCTGTCTTCAGACACTCCAGAATAGGGTGTCAGAATCCTGAGAATCTAAATCCCTCTTATGGTCTACATATGATGTACATAAACACAGCCTCACATATACTTCTAAAAATTTAAAGATGGGTGGGGCCACTGAATGGGCTCAACAATTACCAGCATTGTCTCCTCTTCCAGAGAACCTGGGATCAACTACCATCAACTATATGGTGGCCCATCTCCAGTTCCAGGGGATCTGACAGATAGACAGACAGACAGACAGACAGACAGACAAGGTGGCAGGCCTGCCTGGTTTTTCTTTCTTTCTTATCCTTTTTAAAAAATGTTTATTAATTTATGTATGTACTTATTAGATATAAGTACACTGTAGCTGACTTCAAACACTCACGAAGAGGGTGTCAGATTCTCGAGAATCTAAATCCCTTTTATAGTCTTCATATGATGTACATAAACACAGCCTCACATATACGTCTAAAAACTTAAAATGTGTGGGGCCACTGAAAGGGCTCAACAATTAACAGCATTGTCTCCTCTTTCAGAGAACCAGGCATCAACTACCAACAATTATATGGTGGCCCATCTCCAGTTCCGGGGATCAGACAGACAGACAGACAGACAAGGATGGCAGGCCTGCCTGGTCTCTCTTTCTTTATTATTATTTTTTAAAAATGTTTATTTGTTTATTTATGAATTTATTAGATATAAGTAAACTGTATCTGTCTTCAGACAATCCAGAAGAGGGTGTCAGATTCTGGAGAATCTAAATCCCTCCTATGGTCTGCATATTCGGTACATAAACACAGCCTTACATATACTTCTAAAAATTTAAATATGGGTGGGGCCACTGAAAGGGCTCAACAATTAACAGCATAGTCTCCTCTTCCAGAGAACCTGGTATCAACTACCAGCAACTATATGGTGGCCCATCTCCAGTTCCAGGGGATCAGACAGACAGACAGACAGATAAAGATAAGGATGGCAGGCCTGCCTGGTCTTTCTTTCTAATCGATTTTAAAAAATGTTTATTTATTTATTTATTTATTTATTTATTTATTAGATATAAGTACTCTGTATCCGTCTTAGACACTCCAAAAGTCGGTGTCATATTCTGGAGAATCTAAATTCCTCTTATGGTCTGAATATGATGTACATAAACACAGCCTCACATTTACTTCTAAAAATTAAAGATGGGTGGGGCCACTGAAAGGGCTCAACAATTAACAGCATTGTCTCCTCTTCCAGAGGACCTGGGATCAACTACCAGCAACTATATGGTGGCCCATCTCCACTTCCAGGGGATCAGACAGAGAGACAGACAGAAAGACAAAGATAAGGATGGCAGGTCTGCCTGGTTTTTCTTTCTTTCTTATCCTTTATAAAAAAATGTTTATTTATTTATTTATTTATTTATTAGATATAAGTACACTGTAGCTGTCTTCAGACACTCCAGAAGAGGGTGTCAGATTCTGGAGAATCTATATCCCTCTTATGGTCTGCATATGATGTACATAAACACAGCCTCACATATACTTCTAAAAATTTAAAGTTGGGTGGGGCCACTGAAAGGGCTCAACAATTAACAGCATTGTCTCCTCTTCAGGAGAACCTGGTATCAACTACCAGCAACTATATGGTGGCCCATCTCCATTTCCAGGGGATCTGACAGATAGACAGACAGACAGAAGACAGACAAAGTGGGAGGCCTGCATGGTCTTTCTTTCTTTATTATCCTTTTTATAAAATGTTTATTTATTTATTTATTTATTAGATACAAAAATACTGTATCTGTCTTGAGACACTCAAGAAGAGGGTACCGGATTCTGGAGAATCTAAATCCCTCTTATAGTCTGCATATGATGTACATAAACACAGCCTCACATTTACTTCTAAAAATTTAAAGATGGGTTGGTCCACTGAGATGGCTCAACAATTAAGTGCATTGTCTCCTCTTCCAGAGAATCTGGGATCAACCACCAGCAAGTATATGATGACCCATCTCCAATTCCAGGGGATCAGATAGACAGACAGACAGACATACAGACAGACAGACATAAGGATGGCAGGCCTGCCTGGTCTTTCTTCTTTCTTATCATTTTTTAAAAATGTTTATTTATTTATTTATGTATTTATTAAATATAAGTACACTGTAGCTGTCTTCAAACAATCCAGAGGAGGGTGTCAGATTCTGGAGAACCTAAATCCCTCTTATGGTCTGCATATGATGTACATAAACACAGCCTCAACTTTACTTCTAAAAATTTAAAGATGGGTGGGGCCACTGAAAATGCTCAACAATTAACAGCATCGTCTCCTCTTCCAGAGAGCCTGGGATCAACTACCAGCAACTATATGGTGGCCCATCTCCAGTTGCAGGGTATCAAAAAGACAGACAGACAGACAGAGATAAGGATGGAGGCCTGCCTTGGCTGTCCTTTCTTCCTTATTCTTTTTAAAAAATGTTTATTTATTTATTTATGTATTTATTAGATATAAGTACACTGTCGCTGTCTTCAGACACTGTAGAAGAGGGTGTCATATTCTGGAGAATCTAAATCCTGCTTATGGTCTGCATATGATGTACATAAACACAGCCTCATATTTACTTCTAAAAATTTAAAGATGGGTGGGAAACTGAAAGGGCACAACAATTAACAGCATTGTCTCCTCTTCCAGAGAACCTGGGATCAACTACCAGCAACTATATGGTGGCCAATCTCCAGTTCCCGGGGATCAGACAGACAGACAGAGAAACAGACAGACAAGGATAAGGATGGCATGCCTGCCTGGTCTTTCTTTTTTTCTTATCCATTTTGAAAAATGTTTATTTATTTATTTATTTATTTATTTATTTATTTATTTATTTATTTATTTATTAGATATAAGTACACTGTATCTGTCTTCACACACTCCAGAAGAAGGTGTCAGATTCTGGTGAATCTAAGTTCCTCTTATTGTCTGCATATGATGTACATAAAAACAGCCTCACATATACTTCTAAAAATTTAAAGATGGGTCGGGCCACTGAAAGGGCTCAACAATTAACAGCATTGTCTCCTGTTCCAGAGAACCTGGGATCAACTACCAGCAACTATATGGTGGCCCATCTACAGTTCCAGGGGATCAGAAAAACAGACAGACAGACAGACAGAGATAAGGATGGCAGGCCTGCCTGGTCTTTCTTTCTTTCTTATCCTTTTTAAAAAAATGTTTATTTATTTATTTATTTATATATTTATTTATTTATTTATTTATTAGATATAAATACACCTTATCTGTCTTCAGACACTCCAGAATAGGGTGTCAGAATCTGGAGAATATAAATCCCTCTAATGGTCTGCATATGATGTTCATAAACACAGCCTCACATATACTTCTAAAAATTTAGAGATGGGTGGGGCCACTGAAAGGGCTCAAAAATTAACAGCATTGACTCCTCTTCCAGAGAACCTGGGATCAACTACCAGCAACTATATGGTGGCCCACCTTTAGTTCCCAGGGATCAGACAGCCAGACAGCCAGACAGAGATAAGGATGGCAGGCCTGCCTGGTCTTTCTTTCTTTCTTATCCTTTTTAAAAAATGTTTATTTATTTATTTATTTATTATTTATTTATTTATTTATTTATTAGATATAAATACACCTTAGCTGTCTTCAGACACTCCAGAATAGGGTGTCAGAATCTGGAGAATATAAATCCCTCTAATGGTCTGCATATGATGTTCATAAACACAGCCTCACATATACTTCTAAAAATTTAGAGATGGGTGGGGCCACTGAAAGGGCTCAAAAATTAACAGCATTGACTCCTCTTCCAGAGAACCTGGGATCAACTACCAGCAACTATATGGTGGCCCACCTTTAGTTCCTGGGGATCAGACAGCCAGACAGCCAGACAGAGATAAGGATGGCAGGTCTGCCTGTTCTTTCTTTCTTTCTTATCCTTTTTAAAAAATGTTTACTGATTTATGTATTTATTTATTTATTTACTTACATATTTATTAGATATAAGTATACTGTAGCTGTCTTCAGACACTCCAGAAGAGGGTGTCAGATTCCTGAGAATCTAAATCCCTCTTATGGTCTACATATGATGTACATAAACACAGCCTCACATATACTTCTAAAAAATTAAAGATGGGTGGGGCCACTGAATGGGCTCAACAATTACCAGCATTGTCTCCTCTTCCAGAGAACCTGGGATCAACTACCATCAACTATATGGTGGCCCATCTCCAGTTCCAGGGGATCTGACAGATAGACAGACAGACAGACAGACAGACAGACAAGGTGGCAGGCCTGCCTGGTTTTTCTTTCTTTCTTATCCTTTTTAAAAAATGTTTATTAATTTATGTATGTACTTATTAGATATAAGTACACTGTAGCTGACTTCAAACACTCACGAAGAGGGTGTCAGATTCTCGAGAATCTAAATCCCTTTTATAGTCTTCATATGATGTACATAAACACAGCCTCACATATACTTCTAAAAACTTAAAATGTGTGGGGCCACTGAAAGGGCTCAACAATTAACAGCATTGTCTCCTCTTTCAGAGAACCAGGCATCAACTACCAACAATTATATGGTGGCCCATCTCCAGTTTCGGGGATCAGACAGACAGACAGACAGACAAGGATGGCAGGCCTGCCTGTTCTCTCTTTTTTTATTATCATTTTTTAAAAATGTTTATTTGTTTATTTATGAATTTATTAGATATAAGTAAACTGTATCTGTCTTCAGACAATCCAGAAGAGGGTGTCAGATTCTGGAGAATCTAAATCCCTCCTATGGTCTGCATATTCGGTACATAAACACAGCCTTACATATACTTCTAAAAATTTAAATATGGGTGGGGCCACTGAAAGGGCTCAACAATTAACAGCATAGTCTCCTCTTCCAGAGAACCTGGTATCAACTACCAGCAACTATATGGTGGCCCATCTCCAGTTCCAGGGGATCAGACAGACAGACAGACAGATAAAAATAAGGATGGCAGGCCTGCCTGGTCTTTCTTTCTAATCGATTTTAAAAAATGTTTATTTATTTATTTATTTATTTATTTATTTATTTATTTATTTATGTATTTATTAGATATAAGTACTCTGTATCCGTCTTAGACACTCCAAAAGTCGGTGTCATATTCTGGAGAATCTAAATACCTCTTATGGTCTGAATATGATGTACATAAACACAGCCTCACATTTACTTCTAAAAATTTAAAGATGGGTGGGGCCAATGAAAGGGCTCAACAATTAACAGCATTGTCTCCTCTTCCAGAGGACTTGGGATCAACTACCAGCAACTATATGGTGGCCCATCTCCAGTTCCAGGGGATCAGACAGACAGACAGACAGAGATAAGGATGGCAGGCCTGCCTGATTTTTCTTTCTTTCTTATCCTATTTAAAAAAATGTTTATTTATTTATTTATTGATTTATTTATTTATTTATTTATTTATTTATTTATTAGATATAAGTACACTGTAGCTGTCTTCAGACAATCCAGAAGAGGGTGACAGATTGTGGAGAATCTATATCCCTCTTATGGTCTGCATATGATGTACATAAACACAGCCTCACATATACTTCTAAAAATTTAAAGATGGGTTGGGCCACTGAAAGGGCTCAACAATTAACAGCATTGTCTCCTCTTCCAGAGAACCTGGGATCAACTACCAGCACCTATATGTTGGCCCATCTCCAGTTCCAGGGGATCAGACAGACAGACAGACAGACAGAGATAAGGATGGCAGGCCTGCCTGATTTTTCTTTCTTTCTTATCCTTTTTAAAAAATGTTTATTTATTTATTTATTTATTTATTTATTTATTTATTTATTAGATATAAATACACTGTAGCTGTCTTCAGACACTCCAGAAGAGGGTGTCAGATTCTGGACAATCTAAATCCCTCTTAAGGTCTGCATATGATGTACATAAAGACAGCCTCACATACACTTCTAAAAATTTAAGGATGGGTGGGGCCACTGAAAGGGCTCAACAATTAACATCATTGTCTCCTCTTCCAGAGAACCTGGGATCAACTACCAGCAACTATATGGTGGCCCATCTCCAGTTCCTGGGGATCAGATAGACAGACAGACAGACAGACAGAGATATGGATGGAAGGCCTGCCTGGTCTTTCTTTAATTCTTATCCTTTTTAAAAAATGATTATTTATTTATTTATTTATTTATCTATTTATTTATTAGATATAAGTACACTGTAGCTGTCTTCAGACACTCCAGAAGAGGGTGTAGGATTCTGGAGAATCTAAATCCCTCTTATGGTCTGTATATGATGTATATAAACACAGCCTCACATATACTTCTAAAAAATTAAAGATGGGTGGGGTCACTGGAAGGGCTCAACAATTAACAGCATTGTCTCCTCTTCCAGAGAACCTGGGATGAACCACCAGCAACTATATGGTGGCCCATCTCGAGTTCCAGGGGATCAGACAGATGTCAGACTGAGAGAGATAAGAATGGCAGGCCTGCCTGGTTTTTCTATCTTTCTTATCCTTTTAAAAAATGTTTATTTATTTATTTATTTATTTATTTTTTTTATTTATTAGATATAAGTACACTGTAGCTGTCTTCAGACACTCCAGTAGAGGGTGTCAGATTCTGGAGAATCTAAATCCTCTTATAATCTGCATATGATGTACATGAACACAGCCTCACATATACTTCAAAAATTTAAAGAAGGGTGGGGCCACTGAAAAAGCTCAACAATTAACAGCATTGTCTCCTCTTCCAGAGAACCTGGGATCAACTACCAGCAACTATATGGTGTCCCATCTCCAGTTCTCAGGGATCAGACAGACAGACAGACAGACAGAGCTAAGGATGGCAGGCCTGCCTTTTCTTTCTTTCTTTCTTATCCTTTTAAAAATGTTTATTTAATTATTTATTTATGTATTTATTAGATATAAGTACACAGTAGCTGTCTTCAGACACTCCAGAAGAGGGTTTCAGATTCTGGAGAATCTAAATCCCTCTTATGGTCTGCACATGATGTACCTAAACACAGCCTCACATATACTTCTAAAAAATTAAAGATGGGTGGGGTCACTGGAAGGGCTCAACAATTAACAGCATTGTCTCCTCTTCCAGAGAACCTGGGATGAACCACCAGCAACTATATGGTGGCCCATCTACAGTTCCAGGGGATCAGATAGACAGACAGACAGAAAGACAGAGATATGGATGGAAGGCCTGCCTGGTCTTTCTTTCTTTCTTATCCTTTTTAAAAAATGTTTATTTATTTATTTATTTATTTATTTATTTATTTATGTATTTATTAGATATAAATACACTGTAGCTGTCTTCTGACACTCCAGTAGAGGGTGTCAGATTCTGGAGAATCTAAATCATCTTATAATGTGCATAAGATGTACATAAACACAGCCTAAAGTATACTTCTAAAAATTTAAAGAAGTGTGGGGCCAAAGAAAGGGCTCAACAATTAACAGCATTGTCTCCTCTTCCAGAGAACCTTGGATCAACTACCAGCAACTATATGGTGGCCCATCTCCAGTTCCCAGGGATCAGATAGACAGACAGACAGACAGACAGAGATATGGATGGTAGGCCTGCCTGGTCTTTTTTTCTTTCTTATCCTTTTAAAAAATGTTTATTTATGTATTTATTTATTTATCTATTTATTTATTAGACATCAGTACACTTTAGCTGTCTTCAGACACTCCAGAAGAGGGTGTCAGATTCTGGAGAATCTAAATCCCTTTTATGGTCTGCATATGATGTACATAAACACAGCCTCACATACACTTCTAAATATTTAAAAATGGGTGGGACCACTGAAATGTCTCAACAATTAACAGCATTGTCTCCTCTTCCAGAGAACCTGGGATCAACTACCAGCAACTATATGGTGGCCCATATCCAGTATCAGAGGATCAGACAGACAGACAGACAGACAGACAGAGATAAGGATGGCAGGCCTGCCTAGTCTTTCTTTCTTTCTTATCCTTTTTTAAAAATGTTTATTTATTCATTCATTTATTTATTTATTTATTTATTTATTTATTTATTTATTTATTTATTAGATATAAGTACACTGTAGCTGTCTGCAGACACTCCAGAAGAGGGTGTCAGATACTGGAGAATCTAAATCCCTCTTATGGTCTGCATATGATGTACATAAACAGAGACTCACATATACTTCTAAAAATTTAAAGATGGGTGGGGCCACTGAAAGGGCTCAACAATTAACAGCATTGTCTACTCTTCCAGAGAACCTGGGATCAACTACCAGCACCTATATGGTGGCCCATCTCCAGTTCCAGGGGATCAGACAGACAGAGAGACAGACAGACAGAGATAAGGATGGTAGGCCTGCCTGATTTTTCTTTCTTTCTTATCCTTTTTAAAAAATGTTTATTTATTTATTTATTTATTTATTTATTTATTTATTTATTTATATTTATTAGATATAAGTACACTGTAGCTGTCTTCAGACACTCCAGAAGAGGGTGTCAGATTCTGGAGAATCTAAATCCCTCTTATGGTCTGCATATGATGTACAAAAACAGAGACTCACATACACCTCTAAAAATTTAAAGATGGGTGGGGCCACTTAATGGGCTCAATAAATAACAGCATTGTCTCCTCTTCCAGAGAACCTGGTATCAACTACCAGCAAGTATATGATGTACCATCTCCAGTTCCAGGTGATCAGATAGACAGAGATAAGGATGGCACTCCTGCCTTGTCTTTCTTTATTTCTTATTCATTTTAAAAAATGTTTATTTATTTATTTATTTATTTATTAGATATAAATACACTGTAGCTCTCTTCAGACACTCCAGAAGAGGGTGTCAGATTCTGGACAATCTAAATCCCTCTTATGGTCTGCATATGATGTACATAAACACAGCCTCACATACACTTCTAAAAATTTAAGGATGGGTGGGGCGACTGAAAGGGCTCAACAATTAACAGCATTGTCTCCTCTGCCAGAGAACCTGGGATCAACTACCAGCAACAATATGGTGGCCCATCTCCTGTTCCCGGGGATCAGATAGACAGACAGACAGACAGACAGACAGTGATATGGATGGAAGGCCTGCCTGGTCTTTCTTTCTTTCTTATCCTGTTTAAATAATGTTTATTTATTTATTTATTTATTTATTCATTTATTTATTTATTAGATATAAGTTCACTGTAGCTGTCTTCAGACACTCCAGAAGAGGGTGTCAGATTCTGATGAATCTAAATCCCTCTTCTGGTCTGCATATGATGTACATAAACACGGCCTCATATACACTTCTAAAAATTTAAAGATGGGTAGGGCCACTGAAAGGGCTCAACATTAACAGCATTGTCTCCTCTTCTAGAGAACCTGGGATCAACTACCAGCAACTATATGGTGGCCCATCTCCAGTTCCCGGGGATCAGATAGACAGACAGACAGACAGACAGACAGAGATATGGATGGCAGGCCTGCCTGGTCTTTCTTTCTAATCCTTTTTTAAAAAATGTTTATTTATTTATTTATTTATTTATTTATTTATTTATTTAATTTATTATTTATTTATTTATTAGATATAAGTACACTGTAGCTGTTCAGACACTCCAGTAGAGGGTGTCAGATTCTGGAGAATCTAAATCCCTCTTATGGTCTGCATATGATGTACATAAACACAGCCTCAAGTATACTTCTAAAAATTTAAAGAAGTGTGGGGCCACTGAAAGGGCTCAACAATTAACAGCATTGTCTCCTCTTCCAGAGAACCTTGGATCACTACCAGCAACTCTATGGTGGCCCATCTCCATTTCCCGGGGATCAGATAGACAGACAGACAGACATACAGAGATATGGATGGACGGCCTGCCTGGTCTTTCTTTCTTTCTTATCCTTTTTCAAAAAATGTTTATTTATTTATTTATGTATATATTTATTAGATATAAGTACACTGTAGCTGTCTTCAGACACTCCAGAAGAGGGTGTCAGATTCTGGAGAATCTAAATCCCTCTTATGGTATGCATATGATGTACATAAACAGAGACTCACATACACTTCTAAAAATTTAAAGATGGGTTGGGCCACTTAAAGGGCTCAACAAATAAGAGCATTGTCTCCTCTTCCAGAGAACCTGGTGTCAACTACCAGCAAGTATATGATGGACCATCTCCAGTTCCAGGGGATCAGACAGACAGATAGACAGACAGAGATAAGGATGGCTCTCCTGCCTGGTCTTTCTTTATTTCTTATCCATTTTAAAAAATGTTTATTTATTTATTTATTTATTTATCTATTTATTTATTAGATATCAGTACACTGTAGCTGTCTTAGACACTCCAGTAGATGGTGTCAGATTCTGGAGAATCTAAATCCTCTTATAATGTGCATAAGATGTACATAAACACAGCCTAAAGTATACTTCTAAAAATTTAAAGAAGTGTGGGGCCACTGAAAGGGCACAACTATTAACAGCATGGTCTCCTCTTCCAGAGAACCTTGGATCAACTACCAGCAACTATATGGTGGCCCATCTCCAGTTCCCGGGGATCAGATAGACAGACAGACAGACAGAGATATGGATGGTAGGCCTGCCTGGTCTTTCTTTCTTTCTTATCCTTTTAAAAAAATGTTTATTTATTTATTTATTTATTTATCTATTCATTTATTAGATATGAGTACACTGTAGCTGTCTTCAGACACTCCAGAAGATGGTGTCAGATTCTGGAGAATCTAAATCTCTTTTATGATCTGCATATAATGTACATAAACACAGCCTCAGATACTCTCCTAAAAATTTAAAGATGAGTGGGGCCACTGAAAGGGCTCAACAATTAACAGCATTGTCTCCTCTTCCAGAGAACCTGGGTTCAACTACCACCAACTATATGGTGGCCGATCTCCAGTTACAGGAGATCAGACAGACAGACAGACAGACAGAGATAAGGATGGCAGGCCTGCCTGGTCTTTCTTTTTTTCTTATCCTTTTAAAAAATGTTTATTTATTTAATTATTCAGGTATTTATTACATATAAGTATACTGTAGCTGTCTACAGACACTCCAGAAGAGGGTGTAGGATTCTGGAGAATCTAAATCCCTCTTATGGTCTGCATATGATGTATATAAACACAGCCTCACATATACTTCTAAAAAATTAAAGATGGGTGGGATCACTGGAAGGGCTCAACAATTAACAGCATTGTCTCCTCTCCAGAGAACCTGGGATGAAATACCAGCAACTATATGGTGGCCCATCTCGAGTTCCAGGATATCAGACAGATGTCAGACAGACAGAGAGACAGACAGAGAAAAGAATGGCAGGCCTGCCTGGTCTTTCTTTCTTTCTTATCCTTTTAAAAAATTTTTAATTATTTATTTATTTATGTATTTATTAGACATCAGTACACTGTAGCTGTCTTTAGACACTCCAGTAGAGGGTGTCAGATTCTGGAGAATCTAAATCCTCTTATAATCTGCATATGATGTACATAAACACAGCCTCAGGTATACTTCTAAAAATTTAAAGAAGTGTTGGGCCACTGAAAGGGCTCAACAATTAACAGCATTGTCTCCTCTTCCAGAGAACCTTGGATCAACTACCAGCAACTATATGGTGGCCCATCTCCAGTTCCCGGGGATCAGATAGACAGACAGACAGACAGACATAGGTATAGATTGAAGGCCTGCCTGGTCTTTCTTTCTTTCTTATCCTTTTTTAAAAAATATTTATTTATTTATTTATTTATTTATTTATTTATTTATTTATCTATTTGTTTACTACATATAAGTAGACTGTAGCTGTCTTCAGACACTCCAGAAGAGGGTGTCAGATTCTGGAGAATCTATATCCCTCTTATGGTCTGCATATGATGTACATAAACACAGCCTCACATATACTTCTAAAAATTTACAGATGGGTGGAGCCACTGAAAGGGCTCAACAATTAACCGCATTGTCTCCTCTTCCAGAGAACCTGGGTTCAACTTCCAGCACCTATATGGTGGCCCATCTCCAGTTCCAGGGTATCAGACAGATAGACAGACAGACAGACAGAGAGACAGAGATAAGGAAGGCAGGCCTCCCTGGTCTTTCTTTCTTTCTTATCTTTTTAAAAAATGTTTATTTATATATTTATTTATTTATTTATTTATTTATTTATTTATTTATTTATTAGATATAAGTACACTGTGTCTGTCTTCAGACACTCCAGAAGATGGTGTCAGATTCTGGAGAATCTAAATCCCTCTTATGGTCTGTATATGATGTACATAAACACAGCCTCACATATACTTCAAAAATTTAAAGATGTATGGGGTCACTGAAAGGGCTCAACAATTAACAGCATTATCTCCTCTTCCAGACAACCTGGGATCAACGACCAGCAACTATATGGTGGCTCATCTCCAGTTCTAAGGTATCAGACAGAAAGACAGACAGACAGACAAGGGTGGCAGGCCTGCCTGGTTTTTTTTCTTTCTCATCCTTTTTAAAAATGTTTATTTATTTATTTATGTATTTATTAAATATAAGTACACTTTAGCGGTCTTCAGACACTCCAGGAGAGGGTGTCAGATTCTGGATAATCTAAATCCCTCTTATGGTGTGCATATGATGTACATAAACACAGACTCACATTTACTTCCAAAAATTTAATGATGTGTGGGGCCACTGAAAGGGCTCAACCATTAACAGCATTGTCTCCTCTTCCAGAGGACCTGGGATCAACTACCAGCAACTATATTGTGGCCCATCTCCAGTTCCAGTGTATCAGAAAGACAGACAGACAGACAGACAGAGATAAGGATGCCAGGCCTGCCTGGTCTTTCTTTATTTCTTATCCTTTAAAAAAATGTTTATTTATTTATTTATTTATTTATTTATGTATTTATTAGATATAAGTACACTGTAGCTGCCTTCAGACACTCCAGAAGAGGGTTTCAGATTCTGGAGAATCTAAATCCCTCTTATGGTCTGCATATGATGTACATAAACACAGCCTCACATATACTTCTAAAAATTTAAAGATTGGTGGGACCACTGAAAGGGCTCAACAATTACCATCACTGTCTCCACTTCCAGAGAACCTGGTATCAACTATCAGCAACTATATAGTGGCCCAACTCCAGTTCCAGGGGATCAGACAGACTGTCAGACAGACAGACAGAGATAAGGATGGCAGGCTTGCCTGGTCTTTCTTTCTTTCTTATCCTTTTGAAAAAATGTTTGCTTATTTATTTATTTATGTATTTATTAGATATAAGTACACTGTAGCTGTCTTCAGACACTCCAGAAGACGGTGTCAGATTCTGGAGAATCTAAATCCCTCTTTTGGCCTGCATATTATGTACATAAACACAGACTCACGTATACTTCTAAAAATTTAAAGATGTGTGGGGCCACTGAGAAGAATGGGAGGGTAGGGAAGTGGGGGGAGGTATGGGGGACTTTTGGGATAGCATTGGAAATGTAATTGAGGAAAATATGTAATAAAAAAAACAGTGAAAAACATAACAAAACAATTAACAGCATTGTCTTCTCTTCTAGAGAATCTGGGATCAACTACCAGCAACTATATGGTGGCCCTTCTCCAGTTCCAGGGTATCAGACAGACAGACAGACAGAGATAAGGATGGCAGGCCTGCCTGGTCTTTCTTTCTTTCTTATCCTTTTAAAAAAAATGTTTATTTATATATTTATTTATTTATTTATTTATTTATTTATTTATTTATTAGATATAAGTACACTGTAGCTATCTTTAGACACTCCAGAAGAGGGTGTCAGATTCTGGAGAATCTAAATCCCTCTTACGATCTGCATATGATGTATATAAACACAGCCTCACATTTTCTTCTAAAAATTTAAAGATGGGTGTGGCTTGGAATAAGATGAGTAACCCTGAAAAAGTCAAAAAATGAAAAATCACACTGTAGGATTTGGAATATGGTGAGAAACCCTGAAAAAGTCGAAAAATGAGAAAAGCATGCAGGAGTACCTGGAATATGGTGAGAAACACTGAAAAAGTCTTAAATGAGAATATCACACTCTAGGACTTGGAATATGGTGAGAAACCTGAAAATGTCGAAAAATGAGAAAATCATGCAGTAGGACCCAGAATATGGAGAGAAACCCTGAAAAAAAAGTCAAAAAATAAGAAAATCACGCAGTAGGAACTGGAAGCTGGTGAGAAACCCTGAAAAAGTCGAAAAATGAGAAAATCAATCTGTAGGATCTGGAATATGGTGAGAAACCCTGAAAAAGTCGAAAAATGAGAAAATCACACTGTAGGACTTGGAATATGGTGAGAAACCCTGAAAAAGTCGAAAAATGAGAAAATCACGCAGTAGGACCTGGGATTTGGTGAGAAACACTGAAAAAGTCTTAAAATAGAAAATCACACTGTAGAACTTGGAATATGGTGAAAAATACTGAAAAAGTCTTAAAATGAGAAAATCACACCTTAGGACCTGGAATATGGTGAGAAACCCTGAAAAGGTCAAAAAATGAGAAAAATCACACTGTAGTACATGGAATATGGGTAGAAACTCTGAAAAAGTCGCAAATTATAAAATGACAGTGTAGGGCCTGGAATATGTTGAGAAAACCTGAAATATTCGAAAAATGAGAAAATGACAATGTAGAACCTGGAATACCGTAAGAAACCCTGAAAAAGTTAAAAAATGAGAAAATCACACTCTAGGACTGGAATATGGTGAGAAACCCTGAAACATCGAAAAATGAGAAAATCATGTAGTAGGACCCAGAATATGGTGAGAAATCCTGAAAAAAGTCGAAAAATGAGAAAATCACGCAGTAGGACCTGGAAGCTGGTGAGAAACCCTGAAAAAGTCGAAAAATGAGAAAATCAAACTGTAGGACCTGGAATATGTTGAGAAACCCTGAAAAATACGAAAAAGGCAAAAATCACACTCTAGGACTTGGAATATGATGAGAAACCGTGAAAAAGTCAAAAAATGAAAAAATCACACTGTAGTACCTGGAATATGGTGAGAAACACTAAAAAAGTATTAAAATGAGAATATCACCCAGTAGGACCTGGAATGTGGTGAGAAACCCTGAAACAGTCGAAATATAAGAAAATCAAACTTGTAGTACATGCAATATGGTGACAAACACTGAAAAAGTCGAAAAATGAGAATATCACACTCTAGGATTTGGAATATGATGAGAAACCCTGAAAAATTCAAAAAATGAGAAAATCACACTGTAGAACTTGGAATATGGTGAGAAACCCTCAAAAAGTCGAAAAATGAGAAAATCATGCACTAGGACCCAGAATATGATGAGAAACACAGAAAAAGTCTTAAAATGAGAAAATCACACTGTAGGACCTGGAATATGGTAAGAAACCCTGAAAATGTCGAAAAATGAGAAAATGACACTGTAGGAGCTGGAATATGGTGAGAAGTCATGAAAAAGTCAAAAAAAAAAAGAAATACACACTTGTAGGACTTGCAATATGGTGAGAGACCCTGAAAAAGTCTTAAAATGAGAAAATCACACTGTAGGACTTGGGATATGGTGAGAAACCCTGAAAAAGTCGAAAAATTAGAAAATCAAACTGTAGTACCTGGTATATGGTGAGAAACACTAAAAAAGTATTAAAATGAGAAAATCACACAGTAGGACCTGGAATATGGTGAGAAACCCTGAAACAGTTCAAAAATAAGAAAATAAAACTTGTAGTATATGCAATATGGTGAGAAACACTGAAAAAGTCGAAAAATGAGAATATCACACTCTAGGACTTGGAATATGATGAGAAACCCAGAAAAAGTCTAAAAATGAGAAAATCACACTGTAGGACTTGGAATATGGTGAGAAACCCTGAAAAAGTCGAAAAATGAGAAAATCACACTGTAGTACCTAGAATATGGTGAGAAACACTGAAAAAGTCTAAAAATAAGATAAAACTTGTAGTACCTGAAATATGATGAGAAACCCTGAAAAAGTCAAAAAATTAGAAAATCAAATTGTAGGAACTGGAATATGCTGAGAATCCCTGAAAAATTCGAAAAATGCGAAAATCACACTATAGGACTTGGAATACGATGAGAAACCCTGAAAAAGTCAAAAAATGAGAAAATCACACTGTAGTACCTGGAATATGGTGAGAAACACTGAAAAAGTCTAAAAATAAGATAAAACTTGTAGTACCTGAAATATGGTGAGGAACCCTAAAAAAGTCGAAAAATGAGAAAATCACACTGTAGGACTTCTAATATGATGAGAAACCGTGAAAAAGTAAAAAAATGAGAAAAATACACTGTAGGAGCTGGAATATGGAGAGAAAACCTGAAAAGGTTAAAAAATTAGAATATCAGAATTGTAGGACCTCCAATATGGTGAGAAACCCTGAAAAAGTCGAAAAATGAGAAAACCACACTGTAGGACCTGGAATATGGTGAGAAACACTGAAAAATTCAAAAAATGAGAAAATCACACAGTAGGACCTAAATATGGTGAGAAACCGTGAAACAGTCGAAATATAAGAAAATCAAACTTGAAGTACCTGCAATATGGTGAGAAACCCTGAAAAAGTCGAAAAATGAAAAAATCACACTGTAGGATTTGGAATATGATGAGAAACCATGAAAAAGTCAAAAATGAGAAAAATATACTGTAGGAGTTGGAATGTGGTGAGAAAAACTGAAAAAGTCGAAGAATAAGAAAATCACACAAGTAGGACTTCCAATATGGTGAGAAACCCTGAAAAAGTCGAAAAATGAGAAAATTACAGAGTAGGATATGGAATATTGTAAGAAACCCTTTAAAAGTCGGAAAAAGAGAAAATCACACTGTAGGATTTGGAATATGATGACAAAACCTGAAAAAGTCAAAAAATGAGAAAATCACACTGTAGTACCTGGAATATTGTGAGAAAACACTGAAAAAGTCTAAAAATGAGAAAATCACACAGTAGGACTTGGAATATGGTGAGAAACCCTGAAACAGTCGAAAAATAAGAAAATCAAACTTGTAGTACCTGCAATATGGTGAGAAAACCTGAAAAAGTCGACAAATGAGAAAATCATACTATAGGACCTGCAATAGGGTGAGAAATTCTGAAAAAGTCAAAAAATGAGAAAATCACACTGTAGGACTTGGAATATGATGTGAAAACCTGAAAAAATCTAAAAATGAGAAAATCACACTGTAGGAGCTGGAATATGGTGAGAAACCCTGAAAAGTAAAAAAAAGAGAAAAATCACACTGTAGGACCTGGAATATGGTGAGAAAACATGAAAAATTCAAAAAGGAGAAAATCACACTCTAGGACTTGGAATATGATGAGAAAACCTGAAAAAGTCCAAAAATGAGAAAATCACACTGTAGGACTTCGAATATGGTGAGAAACTCTGAAAAAGTCAAAAAATGAGAAAATCACCCTGTAGGACTTGGAATATGGTGAGATACCCTGAAAAAGTCAAAAAATGAGAAAAATCACACTGTAGTACATGGAATATGGTGAGAAACTCTGAAAAAGTCGCAAATTGGAAAATGGCAGTGTAGGACCTGGAATATGTTGAGAAAACCTGAAATATTCAAAAAATGACAAAATGACATGTAGAACCTGGAATAAGTAAGAAACCCCGAAAATTTTTAAAAAAGAGAAAATCGCACTGTAGGACCTGGAATATGGTGAGAAACAGTGAAAAAGTCAAAAAATGAGAATATCACACTCTAGGACTTGGAATATGGTGAGAAACCCTGAAAAAGTCAAAACATGAGAAATTCATGCAGTAGGACCCAGAATATGGTGAGAAACCCTGAAAGAAGTCGGAAAATGAGAAAATCAGGCAGTAGGACTTGGAAGCTAGTGAGAAACCCTGAAAAAGACGAAAAGTGAGAATAACAAACTGTAGGACCTGGAATATGTTGAGAAACCCTGAAAAATTCGAAAAAAGCAAAAATCACACTCTAGGACTTGGAATGTGATGAGAAATCCTGAAAAAGTAAAAAAATGAGAAAATCACACTGTAGTACCTGGAATATGGTAAAAAAGTATTAAAATGAGAAAATCACACAGTAGGACCTGGAATATGGTGAGAAACTCTGAATAAGTCGAAAACATGAGAAAAATCACGCAGTAGCCTGGAATATGGTGAGAAACCCTGAAAAAGTCGAAAAATGAGAAAATCACGCAGTAGTACTTGGAATATGGTGAGAAACACTGAAAAAGTCTTAAAATGAGAAAATCACACTGTAGGACCTGGAATATGGTGAGAAACTCTGAAAATGTCGAAAAATAAGAAATTCACACTTGTAGGACCTGCAATATGGTGAGAAACCCTGAAAAAGTCAAAAAATGAGAAAATCACACTGTAGGACTTGGAATAAAATGAGAAACCGTGAAAAAGACAAAAAATGACAAAAGTACACGGTAGGAGATGGAATATGGAGAGAAACCGTTAAAAAGTAGAAAAATAAGATATACACACTTGTAGGACATGCAATATGGTGAGAGACCCTGAAAAAGTCTTAAATGAGAAAATCTCACTGTAGTACCTGGAATATGGTGAGAAACCCTGAAAAAGTCCAAAAATAAGAAATTCACACGTGTAGGACCTGCAATATGGTGAGAAACCCTGAAAAAGTTGAAAAATGAGAAAATCACACTGTAGGACTTGGAATAAGATGAGACACCCTGAAAAAGTCAAAAAATGAGAAAATTTCACTGTAGGACTTGGAATAAGATGAGAAACCCTGAAAAAGTTGAAAAATGAGAAAATCACAATGTAGAAGATGGAATATGGTGAGCAATCCTGAAAAAGTCAAAAAATGAGAAAATCACACTGTGGAACCTGGAATATGGTGAGAAACTCTGAAAAAGGCGAAAAATTGGAAAAATCACACTCTAGGACTTGGAATATGATGAGAAACCCTGAAAAAGTCAAAAATGAGAAAATCAGACTGTAGTAGCTGGAATATGGTGAGAAACATGGAAAAAGTCTCAAAATGAGAAAATCACACAGTTGGACCTGCAATATGGTGAGAAACACTGAAACAGTGGAAAAATAAGAAAATCAAACTTGTAGTCCCTGCAATATGGTGAGAAACCCTGAAAAATTCCAAAAATGAGAAAATCACACTGTAAGATTTAGAATATGATGAGAAACACTGAAAAAGTCAAAAAATGAGAAAAATACACTGTAGAAGCTGGAATATGGTGAGTAAACCCTGAAAAAGTCGAAAAATAAGAAAATAACACTTGTAGAACCTCCAATATGTTGAGAAACCCTGAAAAAGTCTTAAAATGAGAAAATCACACTGTAGGACTTGGAATAAGATGAGAAACCCTAAAAAAGTCGAAAAATGAGAAAAATACACTGAAGGAGTTGGAATATGTTGAGAAACCCTGAAAAAGTCTTAAAATGAGAAAATCGCACTGTTAGACCTGGAATATGGTGAGAAACCCTGAAATATCGAAAAATAAGAAAATCAAACTTGTAGTACCTGTAATATGGTGAGAAACCCTGAAAAAGTCAAAAAATGAGAAAATCACAATATAGGACTTGGAATAAGATGAGAATCTGTGAAAAAGACAAAAAAATGACAAAAACACACTGTAGGAGCTTGAATATGGTGAGAAACCCTGAAAAAGTCCAAAAATAAGAAATTCACACTTGTAGGACCTGCAATATGGTGAGAAACCCTGAAAAAGTCGAGGAATGTGAAAATCACACTGTAGGAGTTGGAATATGGTGAGAAACCCTGAAAAAGTCGAAAAATGAGAAAATCATGGACTAGGACCCAGAATATGATGAGAAACCCAGAAAAAGTCTTAAAATGAGAAAATCACACTGTAGGACCTGGAATATGGTAAGAAACCCTGAAAATGTCGAAAAATGAGAAAATGACACTGTAGGAGCTGGAATATGTTGAGAAGTCCTGAAAAAAGCCAAAAAAAAAAAAAAAAAAAAAAAAGAAATACAAACTTGTAGGACTTGTAGGACTTGCAATATGGTGAGAGACCCTGAAAAAGTCTTAAAATGAGAAAATCACACTGTAGGACTTGGAATATGATGAGAAACCCTGAAAAATTCAAAAAATGAGAAAATCACACTGTAGTACCTGGTATATGGTGAGAAACACTAAAAAAGTATTAAAATGAGAAAATCACACTGTAGGACCTGGAATATGGTGAGAAACCCTGAAACAGTCCAAAAATAAGAAAATAAAACTTGTAGTACATGCAATATGGTGAGAAACACTGAAAAATTCGAAAAATGAGAATATCACACTGTAGGACTTGGAATATAGTGAGAAACCCTGAAAAAGACGAAAAATGAGAAAAATCACACTGTAGTACATGGAATATGGTGAGAAACACTGAAAAAGTCTAAAAATAAGATAAAACTTGTAGTACCTGAAATAAGGTGAGAAACCCTGAAAAAGTCGAAAAATGAGAAAATCACACTGTAGGACTTCGAATATGATGAGAAACCGTGAAAAAGTAAAAAAAATAAGAAAAATACACTATAGGAACTGGAATATGGAGAGAAACCCTGAAAAGGTTAAAAAATTAGAAAATCACAATTGTAGGACCTCCAATATGGTGAGAAACCCTGAAAAAGTTGTAAAATGAGAAAAACACACTGTAGGACCTGGAATATGGTGAGAAACACTGAAAAATTCAAAAAATGAGAAAATCACACAGTAGGACCTGAAATATGGAGAGAAACCGTGAAACAGTCGAAATATAAGAAAATCAAACTTGAAGTACCTGCAATATGGTGAGAAACCCTGAAAAAGTAGAAAAATGAAAAAATCACACTGTAGGATTTGGAATATGATGAGAAACCATGAAATAGTCAAAAATGAGAAAAATATACTGTAGGAGTTGGAATGTGGTGAGAAAACCTGAAAAAGTCGAAGAATAAGAAAATCACACAAGTAGGACCTCCAATATGGTGAGAAACCCTGAAAAAGTCGAAAAATGAGACAATTACAGACTAGGACATGGAATATGGTAAGAAACCCTTTAAAAGTCGGAAAAAGAGAAAATCACACTGTAGGATTTGGAATATGATGAGAAAACCTGAAAAAGACAAAAAATGAGAAAATCACACTGTAGTACCTGGAATATTGTGAG